>NC_039358.1:140977889-141004566 GCF_003573695.1 Papaver somniferum
CCCCCCCCCCCCCTTACATAATGATTTGTAAACCATATGTATGTAGTGTAAACTACCAAATAATTTTCCCCCTTTTTGTCAATATAAATTGGATAAGGTACGAAAACTACTGGGTCACAATGAAATTCTCAAAGAGATAAATCATGACTAAAAGAGAACATATCAACTTGTTTTTATGGTTTCACATAGTCGAAACTTAGTGTATTTATCAAGGAGTTTATAAAGATACAAGATAACTCCTACAATATTTCACAGCCGGGCTCCCCACAAATATTTGGCAATTAAGCACAAGTTCAATTAAGAACTCTCCCCTATAATATGTCTTTCCCGAAAGAACAACAAGAGTGACCTTACTTTTACAAGAAAAGAAGGATTTATTTGGACATTACAAACGGGTACGCATACTTAAGTAGGATTGAGTTTGGGTTCGCCACTATGCGAACGCGTACTTATACCTCCAAACACAACAGAAATTCTCGGACCCAAACCCTTCGCCGGTACGCAAACATGTATGTGTACTTAGGCTTCCGGAATTTCTTAACTAACAGGTACGCATACGGGTATGCATACTATAATTCCGGTCATGGATCACATACATGCAAGAACGCATACTATGTTCATAATCCAATGATGGTTAAGTGTTCTAAACTCTATTTCAATCACTGAAACTTTCTTAGAGGATGACAATAGTTGTTTTCACGAACTATTAGCATCAAAGCAATTTTCAAGTTATTGAAATAATCATAACGAAACATTCCAAGTCTATACCAAATGATTGTATCACACAAACCATGTAAGATGTTATTCGACGATTTTCAAATGATCATCTTTTGACTTTCGTCAAGAATATAAGATGAACTTGGTTGAAGCGAAAGCTTACCAACACATATTTCGAGAAATATGTAAGCGAGTTAAACTCAGCTTGAAATCTCAAATGTGCATAATCGAATACTATATAGTTGTGACGCCCCAATTACTAAACCTTCTTATCTACAAGGATTACAACCTAATTGCAGCATCAAATCTAGGTTATTGATTTTAAGAATCATATTTACATAAAGCAGATCAAATAAACCCCAAACCCTCTGATACATTTTAAATGAAAATCTCCCAAGTGGTATATATGAATACATTAATGTGTTATTTACAGACAAACAAAGAATACATACATATATAAAAGTAACATGAACATACCATAGTTCGGTAAAGCTTTATACTACGAAAATGGATATCTTCACGTGCATTGTAGGATCAGAATCTCGCAACGACAATGTTTCAGCGAAATTATCAATGACACAGCACAACAGCGTCGCAGAACAATTTCAGAAATGATAAAATAAATGACGTCAGCAAAGATCACGAGAAAGATATGATAGTTCTGCGAAAATTAAAGAGTTTGTGAAATTAACATTTGTAAGGTTGCGAGAATGTCGCAAACCATACCCGAAAATAAAGGACAGATTAGCTGTCATCCACTATGTATTTTTTTTATAAATATTCGTTCGAGTTGTAAAGAAAGGGAGAGATATTTTTGAGTAAGAAGCAAGTAAATAGGAGAGAGAAAGTCTAGAGCAGAGATCATTCTTGATTTCTTTATCTTTTCTTGTAAGAACATCCAAAGATTAATCAATAAAATTAAGAGTGTAAACCTAAAAATGAGTTGATTAACAATGAAATCATATGAGGGGTGTAGTGTAGGATTTCCTGCAACTACATAATGGCGCTAGAAACAGGGACTGAAGATCGAAAGTTGAAGAGAAAGTGATTAAATAAATCAGTGAATCAGTTAGAAGAAAGATGAATAGAATTAATGTAGATGACAAAAGATTGGAGTGTAATATGATAACAAAAACGATGATTAATGAATTCCATGAAAACATCAAAGGAAGAATACATAAACGAAATTTTGAAGGAAGGAAAGTTATGGCAGTAGAAAAGACATCACCCTTGAAAGATTGGGAAAAGCAAAAAATTACATTCATGGCGGCAGAAATACCAAAAGAAAATTTGAACCACACATCTCCATTGGTTGTCGCAGTGCCAATTGTGCGAAAAAAGAGGGAGACAACGACAAAATCCACAGGAGAATGGATATTGAACAAAACTTTAATCAATACAGGAAGTTCAGTGGATATAATATTTTATCACGCATTCCGGGGAATGGGATTGAAAGATGAAGAAATGTCCAGTTCAACATATTTTGTTCACGGCTTTGGAAAATCCATAACAAAACCTAAAGGAGAGATAGTGATACGAATTCCACTTGGAGAAATCGAAACACATGTAACGTTATGCGTGGTGGATATGGAATCGCCATATAATATGTTATTAGGAAGACCATGGATACATGCGATAACAGATGTGGTATCAACGTTGCATCAATGTATTAAATTCCCCACACCAAATGGAATAGGTGAAATCAGAGGAGACGTTGACAATGCGAAATCATGTCATCAAATTGAAGTAAAGCATTATGAAGGACAAGCAAAAAAGAAACAATTTCGCAGAAAGTTAGCAAAGGAAGCAAAGAAAGAAGAAGAATTTAGAGTATATATGATAAGGAAAAAAGAAGGCAAAGGAATACCCAGCGAAATTTCGGAAGAAGGAGAAGGACCTATGAAAATGATAAAAGAACCAACACCAATGGGAGAACCTAAACCCACTTACACTGCCGCAGAACCAACAAAAGAAATAAACGTTGGGACTATAGAAGAACCTCTAATATTGAGAATTGGAACCAAAATGGATATGGAAGAAGAAGAAATAACTGTTAACTTGTTGCGAGAATATAAAGATGTTTTCGCAGGAAACATGGATGAGATACCGGGAATAGATCCATCAATTGCATGCCACAAGTTGGAGATTAACAAAAATGTGAGACCATTTAAACAGAGAATAAGAAAAATTGCAACAACTTATCATTCCCAAATAAAAGAAGAATTACAGAAAATGCTTGAGGCGGGAATCATAAGAGAATCTAAATACCCAGAATGGATAGCGAATATGGTCATTGTCCTAAAGAAAAACAAAGGAATCAGGATTTGCATAGATTTCACTGATTTAAACAAAGCTTGCCCCAAAGATAGTTTTCCGTTACCAGATATTCCTCAAATGGTGGAATCCGCAGCGGGAAATGATAGGGTATCATCTTTAGATAGGTACAAAGGGTATAACCAAATCCCTCTCGCTGAAGAAGATCAAGAACATACTGCTTTCTTTTCCCCTAGAGGTTTATATTGTTACACAAAAATGCCATTTGGTTTGCGAAACGCAGGAGCGACATACCAAAGAATGGTAGAGAAGGTGTTCGCAAAATGTATACACAAAACATTAGAAGTATACGTGGATGACATGTTAGTAAAGAGTAAAAAAGCTAAAGACCATGTACAAGACCTGAGGGAGATTTTTGAACAAATGCGGCAGTATAATATTAAATTGAATCCTGAGAAGCGTACTATTGGAGTTGCATCGGGAAATATTTTAGGCTACATTGTATCAAAAGAAGGAGTACAAGTTGATCCAGAAAAAGTGCAAGCAGTTCGTGACATGCCAACACCAGTAACAATAAAAGATGTACAAAAGTTGAATGTGATTCTAGCTTCGCTTGGGAGATTCATTTCGCGATCATCAGACAAATGCAAATATTTTTTCGATATACTCAAGAAAGGTGAGAAATTTAAATGGACTGATGAATGTGAAAAAGCTTTTCAAGGAATCAAAGAACATCCTATGAATACAACTATTTTACAAAAAGCAGAATCAGGAGAAGAATTATTGATCTATCTTGCGACGACGTCGCATGCATTAAGTGATGTGTTATTGCGAGTAGACGCAGGAGTGGAGAAACCCATTTATTACATTAGCAAAACTTTTAATACTGCGGAGAAGAATTACTCAAAGATTGAAAAATTAATCTTAGCATTAGTTTATGCATCATTTAAGCTCCGCATATACTTTCAAGCACACAAGATAAAGGTATTAACAAAAGTACCAATTGAATCAGTGATGAAGAATTCTAAAAGATCAGGAAGAGTGGAGAGATGGAATGCACAAGTATGCCACTTTGATATTAAATATGAAATTTTGTCTTCACCAAAATCACAAGTTGTTGCAGATTTCTTGGCAGAATTTCCTTTAGAAGAAGATGAAGCAGTAGAAGAAACGATGGATGTAGAAGAAGAACATGGAAATCCAAAAGATTTATTAACAGAACCAAATAGATGGGAGATATTGGTAGATGGATCATCAAATGGAGAAGGAAATGGAGTTGGAATTGTTTTAATTTCTCAATAAGGAATAAAAATGGCTTTTTCATTCAGATTGGAATTTGCATCCACTAATAATGAAACAGAATATGAAGCTGTGATACATGCCTTAAAATTCGCAATAGAAATGAAACTAGAAAATGCCAGGATCACTAGTGATTCGCCAAATAAAGGGAGAGTATACTACAAATGAACCATCCTTGAAGAAATACAAGAATCTGGTTGAAGAATTGTCAGCGAAAATCCCAAAAATAAAATGGAGGCACATTTCAAGAAAAGATAACAGACTCGCAGATGCTTTTGCTTTCATCTCAAGCATGATGACAGATCCAACTGCGAGATGCATAAAAATACAAACACTTCTGTCACCATCAATCAATAAAGAAGAAGAAGACATGGACGTGATGATAATAAACAATGAAGAAGAAGAACAAATGAACAATATCGCAGACTGGAGAATGGAACTTCATGCATATTTGGCGAAAGGAGAAACACCAAGAAATAGATTGGAAACATACAAGTTAAAAAGTCGTGCGACGAATTATGAATTAAGAGATGGGTTGCTATACCGAAAATCCTTTAATGGACCATCACTCAGATGTTTGACACGAGAGGAAGGAGAAAAGGTGCTAAAATGTTACATAGTGGGGATGCTGGCAATCATAGTGGAGGAAGATCTTTGGCACATAAAGAAAAAATGCAAGGTTATTACTGGCCATATATGCATGAAGATGCAAAACAAATATCAACACGTTGCGAAGATTGTCAGCGGCATGGAAAGAAAATACATGCACCTGGAGCACCATTGTCATCTTCAACTAGTGTATGGCCTTTTGGAAAGTGAGGCTTAGATATTGTGGGGCCATTTTTACCAGGATCTGGACAAAGAAGATACTTAATAGTCGCAACAGATTATTTCACGAAATGGACAGAAGTGCTATTGTGTTGCCATTTTTATTCGCAAGGATATTAAAGCTTGTCATATTTGTGCAATAATCCTGAAGAGGCAATAATACAAAAGAAAAGGATAAGACGAGATCAATGGGTTTTCGCATGAAAGTGCGAAGACGTCCTGCGATTTCGTCGCAAGACGGAAATGTCATGGGACTTTATTTTCGCAAGAATATTTAGGCCTGTCATATTGTCGCAACATTCCTGAAGAGGCCATAATACAAAAGAAAAAGTTAAGGCAAGATCAATGGGTTTTTGCATGAAAGTGCAAGGACGTCCTGCGATTTTGTCGCAATGAAAAAAGGTGGCATAATAAGACCTTTAATTAGGAAGGAAAAATAAGACCATATGATCAAACAAAATATTTATAAGTATTCGTAACAGATTATTTTTTGCAAGAAAGATAATGAGAGGCAAGTATGGGAATCAGTACACAAGAAGCATTATCTTTCTCATCAACAAAATATTAAAAGGAAAAGTTGACTCCAAAGTTGGTTGAAAAATGTAACTCGCAAAAGTGATAAAAATAAGACAGTTCAAGAAGACAAAGCTAAATAAGAAGCTCAAGCTTCAGTATTAATTTCAGTAGCAGGAGATAACAGAAATTCTTCGCCAATATTCTCGCAAGCCTCTCCTTCATTTCGGTTTTGATCTTCGCCTTGACTAGCATCTTGATTATCGCCAGCAATTACTTCTTCAGGAGAAATTTATTTCTCATTCTGATTAACACCAACAGATGCTTCTTTAGAAGGAACCTCTTCTTCATCTTCTAAGAAATTATCCTCTGCACCGCTTTCGTAATCATAATCACTATTAGCAGGATGAGGAACTTCATCATCATCTACTTCTAAAGGATCAATTGATGTAGGAGGAAGAGAGTTGGACAATAAAATGTCATTTACAAGGACTTAAGCCCGTAGATGAACTTGGCGAAGAAGTGCTCTCTGATGATTGCTATCTTGAATATCCTTAAAATAAGCAAGATAATCAAGTCTTCTTTATGCTCGGTCGCGAGAACCAGTAAGGGTAGAGACGAGCAATGCATTTTCTTTGCGAATTTTGGCATATTTAGCCTCCAAAACAGAAACGGAAGAATGAAGATTCATCTCAGACTCTGCGAAAAATAGAATACAAAATTTTATTAAGATAAGGAATTCAGAGAGATATGACAAAGAAAAGATAATTAAGGCAGTCAAACTATTATGACTACCTTCCTTTTGCGAAATAAGGTGTTGAATCAAGGATAGACAACTATTCTCCCAACGGTCCATTGCGTCATCAAATTTATCTCCAACTAAACATTTAAGTCGAGACTGAAAATAGATTCCCACAATACAGATACTAATCTCCTAACTATTGATGCCATGTTTGCTCTTCCCTCGAAATCTGCTTCAATCCTAAAAGCCTTCGCTTCGGATGTAGTCTTTCTGGGTTCACGGATGGATTCCCACTGTTGCGTCTTTTCAGCTACTTCAATCAAGAAGTCCCAAGACGCATCAGCAGTTTTGTCTACGAATAGACCATTGCACATCGACTCAACAGTTGTTCGGGTGGACACATCTAGACCTTCATACAAAATTTGCACAAGTCTCCATTTTTCAAAACCATGATGGGGACATTGGAGAAATAATTCATTGAATCTCTCCAGGTATCTAGCTAAGGTCTCACCCTCTAATTGCACAAAGCTATTCAGACTTTGACGAATTGTCGCAGTCTTGTGATTCGGGATTTTTTTTTTGAAAAACTCCTTTATGAGGTCATCCCATGTCATGATGGATTGAGGCTGTAAAGCATAAAGCCAGACCTTTGCCTTATCTTTCAGGGAGAAAAGAAAGAGCCTTAACTTTAGGGTTTCGTCGGACATTTGAGTGAAACGCAGAGTTCCACAAATTTCCTCGAATTCTCTCACGTAGTGGTACGGGTTTTCATTCTCAACACCTCTAAAAATAAGAAGCATCTGTATTGTGCTCGATTTCAGCTCATAATGACCATTATCCTCGGGTAGCACAATACAAGAAGGTTGACTGGCTCTAGTTGGGTACATATAATCCTTGAGGGTACGTGGTTCTCCCATTGTTTCGGTTTGATCTGGGCTGTCTACCTCAGAACTCAGAATTTCGATAGGTTCTTCTTGATTAATTCTAACAAGTCTGTTTGTTTGGTCTCTATAGGTCACAATCATGTCCTTGTAGGTACCTCAACTAACATGTTGGTCAGACAGAGCAATCGGAAACAATTTTGGACCACAAAAAGGCCCAATATTTTGGTTTAAAATGGGTTTTGATGATTTGGTTTTGGTTTTAATAAGGGATTTTGTTTTTGGTTTAAAATTGGGCTTTGGAAAATTTTTTGAACTAAACCTAGCATAAATTAGCACAACCCATAAAAGAAAATAAAAACAATAATAATAATTAAGACAAGCCCATAAAAGAAAAAGAAAAAGAAAAAGAAAAATAAAAGAAAAATAAAGACAAAAAATAATTACAGTCCCAAATAAAAAAAAAAGAAAAAGAAAATAAAGGAAAATAAAAATTATTACAATCCCAAATAAATAATTAAATTAATTATTACAAGCCCGAATTTGAATTTAAATGAGGCCCAAGTGGGTTAACTCATGGGTTAGGCTTACTTGATTTTTGGAGGGAAGCCCAAAAATAGGCTTTTGGTCCCCTTTTAGTTGCACAGCCCAGTTGGGCTTTAGGATCGTCCTTAGCAGCTTCGCGCTCAAGCCCAGGACAACAGGTGGAACAGAGCCCAGCAGCAGCAACAACAACGAAACCCAGCAGCAACAGAGCCCAGCTCAGGAGCAGCAGACTAGGAGCCCAGTTCGCAGATTAGCAGCAGCCCAGATCAGTTGTACGAGCCCAGCAACATGTTGATATGCAACAGCCCAGGAGCAACAGCAGCACAGCCCTGCGGCAGAGATGCACTAGCTTTGGGCTTGGTCTGGCAGCAGCAGCAGCTTCCTTGGCCAGGTTCAACAGCAGCAGAAACTCACCAGTCCCAGCTGCAGCAACAGCAACAGTCCAGAAATTGGCTGCAAAGATTGTGTGCAATGATTGTGTGCAATGATAGCAGGCTACAAGTGCAATGATTGCAGGGCAGGAATGAATGGCATGCAGTGATCTTGACAGAGATGCAATGGTAGATGAAAGACAGCAAAGGAAATCAGCAGATGGCAGCACCACTCCCCGGCAGCGGCGCCAAAAACTTGGTGTGCTTGGAAAAGACACACAGAACACTTGCAAGTATACAAGGCCAAGTTTTAGTATAGAAGATAAGCAAGGGGTTAGTCCACAGGGAGTGGGAGCATACGAGAAATTTTCCTAAGCTAGCAATGGAGACAAGGAACTATGGCAGTGAGCAAGGCAAGGTAATATGGCAGATGCAAAGAACCAAAACAGTTAACAAACCAAAGCAGTTAACACAAGATGGCAAAACAGCAAAGATTAAATGGCAGAGGATATAAAATAAAAATAGCAGGGAACCAAGGCTGTAAGCCAAGGGCAGGGGGAGTTTGTGCACTGATTTCAGTGCACAACAGCTACAAATTGCAAGGAATTAAACAAGCAAAACAGGTAAGGAGATAAACTGAACAGGAAGCAAAACAGAACTGAATTTAAGTGACTGTAAAAGGGATTGTGGCTAAGCTAAGGCTTAGTATCCACCTTGTGTACTAATCAAACAACATATTTCTAGGTTGAGTTGAAAATCCTATGCATACATCTAGAATGGGAGGAAAACTAATTTGCTCACTAGTTTGCCCCTAGCATTGACTGTCTTTTGACAGAACAATCAATCACAGGCACTATGAGCATTAACCTCTTCCCATTGCTCAAGCAAAACAGGGCAAGGAGTTAACTATCCTAGCAACTTGTCATTTGACAGTGCATAAGGCTTCAACTGAGCCTTAACTTAATGCTACTTAGCTCATGCTCAACATATCACATACACAAGCATTCATCATACAAGATAATTCAAATAACATACACATAACATTCAACTGTCAACTATGATAAAGGGACTGTAATGAAAATTTCTTCAAAATGTCTACTGGCTAGTCCAGAGATGCCGAATTTTACAACCCTAACACCCTTTTATAGTTACAGCCAAATAAAAACTAAAATCCCCAAATCAGTAAAATTAGGGTTTTACAAAAAATCCTTACCTAATCTCTGAAAACGATTGATATCTCTCACCCATGCTTCCTTGTCGTCTGCTGATACTACCCATGCCTTCAATTTATTCTCTAACCTCACCTATTTCATCAACTCCCAACCTAGGGTTCCTGTGAGATGAAACGATTAGGAGGTGATGTAATAAGTGGCTAGAAAAGTAGGTCTAAGTGATGATGGCTCGAGTGGTGATGGTTGAATGATTTGGGGGGAGAAGATGGTGGAGTGATTTGGGGGAGAAGATGGTGGTGATGGAGACAGCGTCGCTGTTTCAGAAGAGGGGAAGAAGGAGATGGCTCGATGGGTTTTGGCAGAAGGGTGCGTTTGGTGCGGGTAATAGGGTTAGGTTGCTTAGGTGTTAAACGGGATCATCAAATTTGATGTTTTGTGAAGGGAATCCGTGGGATGATAACTTCTGAAACGGATCTAACGGCGAGATGGAGACAGATTATGAGCGACCGTTGGATGCAAAAATACAACGAAACTAACGGCTCAAGATGGAGTTATGTGTTGTAGTGTTGGTAAGGTGCATCGAAATCTGATGCATGATGACGCAGCGACCGTTGGATGATGGAATGGATCCAATCTTACGGTTAAGAAGGAAAACGGGTTTGGGTATTGAATTTTGGGTTTAGGAATTGGATTTGGGCTTAGGTAATCTTGAGCCCACTTCTTCTTTAAGAACAATTTATTCCTTTTTAAGCCCATTTTTATCCTTGAGTCTTCCATAACACATTCTTCACTTCTTTTCCGCTAGAGATTCCACCGGCTTTCTCCCGTGTCTTTGCTCTTTTGGCTCCGCAACTCATCTAGTCTTTATTTGGTACCTAAAAATACAAAATTAATTAATAAAAATATTTATTCTTGAAAACAATGAAAATACAGAATATGGGATAAAATGTAGAATTAATGCACAAAAGATGAGTTAAATGCCAAGAAAAATATATAGAAATATGCACTTTTTAGCACTCATCAAATACCCCCAAACCTGAATTTTACTTGTCCTCAAGTGAAACAAAACTAAGGAAATCCTACCTATACCACTGTCGCTGGTCTCTCGAATGCATTTAGCGTATGCACTAAGCCTTTTAAACCACTAAGTGTCCCTAGTGAACGAGTGAAGTCTCGTGAAGGTTTGCTTAGAACGTACCTACAAAGTTCTAGGTCAAAATATAAGCTCATATTCCATCAAATGTGAGATGTGCAAAACAGTTTAAGCTCACAGCAAAATGGAGATGTCAATCTAGCTATGTAAGGCACAATCCTAGCACTGATAACAAATAAAGACATGTGATAAGAGTGTAAAGTGTATCTACACATGTGTAAAGAAAGATCGGATGTTATGACTACTAATCACCAAGAGATAGTTTTTCAGGCTAAGAACCGAGGTCGAAATCTAGCTAGCTGTCCGGACTTTACGAGAATTGTGAATGAGTTGGAGGTATTTCACAATTACTCGCGTTGTACATCAATGGCATACACCCTCCTTGCTTATTAATTTTTAATTTTTTTATTTTGATTTTTCAATTTTTTTGGAATTTTTCAATTTTTTCAAAAAGATGGAGTTTTGTTTTCAATTATGGCATATTATCGTGGTACCTACTCTATACCCCCAAACCTGAACTAAACATTGTCCTCAATGTTTAAAAATATGGAAGGAATTAAAATACAACATATGGAAAGGGACATGCTGAGTAGAGTAAAAGGAGAGAGAATACCCGATTTCGGCGAAAGCAGAATTAAAACTCCGTTATCCAAGGCAAAACTCCAACATATTCGGAGTCACAATGGATGAGCACAAAATATATACAAAAGGAAATTTAACTAACACATTATCTACAAGAAAATTTGGTTTTTAATGGGATTGGACTTTTGGGGAAAAATTTGGTTTTGTCGGGAGTGAAAACTTTTTGGTTTTTTAGGGAAAAAGGCTTTTTGGTTTTCAATGGGGAAGAAAACGCAGCTACTTATGTACAAGGGTGGACCAGCTTAGTCCACATAGACTGGGTCCTCCAGGTTGGTTGTTTCAGTGTCGGGTGGGAATGGTTCAAGGAATGGTTTTAATCTCTGCCCGTTGACTTTGAAAATGTTCTTGTTGGAGACATCTTCAAGCTCTACAGCTCCATGAGGGAAAACTGTGCGTACTAGGTACGGTCCCTTCCATCTGGAACGCAGTTTTCCTGGAAAAGATGTAACCGGGAGTCATACAGGAAGACTTTCTGACCAGGAGTGAAGGATTTGCGTAGAATACGCTTGTCATGAAATATCTTCATCTTCTGCTTATATAACCTGGCACTGTCATAAGCCTCATTTCTCAATTCTTCCAACTCGTTGAGTTGAAGTTTCCGTTGAATTCCAGCTTCGTCCAGAGAAAATTTCAGTTGCTTGATTGCCCAATAAGCTCGATGTTCTAACTCCACAGGAAGATGGCACGGCTTTCCATACACTAGACGATAGGGGGACATGCCAATTGGTGTCTTATACGTTGTTCTATAGGCCCACAAAGCATCATTCAATCTTATTGACCAATCTTTCCTAGACGGGTTAACCGTCTTTTCTAGAATGTGCTTGATTTCCCTATTAGACACTTCCACTTGTCCACTGGTCTGAGGGTGGTACGGAGTAGCAACCTTGTGAGTTATTCCATACTTGCGTACTAAAAACTCGAAGTGCCTATTGCAGAAATGTGAGCCACCGTCACTGATGATAGCTCTCGGGGTACCAAAACGTGAAAATATGTTTTCCTTTAAAAAGGAAAGTACCACCTTGTGGTCATTTGTTCTGGTTGCGATGGCTTCTACCCACTTGGAGACGTAGTCAACGGCGACTAAGATGTACAACTTGCTGTCAGACATGGGAAATGGACCCATGAAGTCGATCCCCCAAACATCAAAAATCTCAACAATCAGAATAGGATTCAATGGCATCATGTTTCTCCTTGAAATGCTTCCCAGCTTCTGAAAACGTTCACAGGCAACACAGTAATCATGGCAGTCCTTGAACAACGATGGCCAATAGAACCCACACTGCAAGATCTTTGCAGCGGTTTTCTTGGCACTGAAATGGCCTCCACAGGCTTGGTCATGACAGAAAGATATCACATCTTTCTGTTCGGTGTTGGGGACACATTTCCTAATGATTTGGTCTGGGCAGTACTTAAACAAATATGGGTCATCCCAAAGGAAATGTTTAACTTCAGCCAGGAATTTAGAGCGGTCTTGTCTCGACCAACGTGAGGGCATCCTACCTGTAGCGAGGTAGTTAACAATATCAGCAAACCAAGGAAGGTCTGAGATAGACATCAGCTGTTCATCTGGGAATGATTCTCTAATCAGCTCAAATTCATCAATAGACTCTAAAGTCAATCTAGACAAATGATCAGCAACCACATTCTCACAACCTTTCTTATCACGGATTTCGAGATCGAATTCCTGTAATAATAGTATCCATCGAATAAGGCGAGATTTAGCATCCTTCTTGGAAAGAAGATACTTCAAAGCCGCATGGTCTGTGTATATGATGATCTTAGACCCTATCAGATAAGATCTAAACTTGTCTAATGCGAAAACGACGGCAAGCAATTCCTTCTCGGTAGTTGAATAATTGAGTTGGGCATCATTAAGGGTTTTGCTAGCATAGTATATCACATATGGTAGTCTATCAACTCGCTGTCCTAAAACAGCACCAACAGCATAATCAGAGGCATCACACATAAGTTCGAACGGAAGCTTCCAATCGGGTGGTCGGACTATAGGAGCGGTGGTGAGAAGGGTTTTTAATTCCTCCCATGCCTTCACACAAGAAGCATCGAAATTGAAGGCAACATCTTTGGAGAGAAGACTGCACAGAGGTCTGGAGATTTTGCTGAAATCTTTGATGAATCGCCGGTAAAAACCAGCATGACCTAGAAATGATCTGATCTCCTTCACAGAGCGAGGTTGTGGTAGATGTTGAATGAGGTCAACTTTAGCTTTATCCACTTCAATTCCTTTTTCTGAGATGATGTGTCCTAGAAACTATTCCTGAATTCACCATAAAATGGCATTTTTCCCAATTTAGAACAAGGTTCTTTTCTTTACATCTGGATATCACGAGGGAAAGATGCTTCAAACATTCGTCAAACGAGGAACCAAAAACAGAGAAATCATCCATAAAGATCTCGAGAAAACTATCTATCATGTCAGAAAAAATGCTCATCATGCAACGCTGAAAAGTAGCAGGTGCATTACACAACCCGAAGGGCATACGTCTATAAGCAAACGTCCTAAATGGACACGTGAATGTAGTTTTTTCCTGATCTTCCGGAGCAATGTGAATTTGGTTATAACCGGAAAAGCCATCTAGAAAACAGTAGTGACTGTGTCCAGACACACGTTCTAGCATTTGGTCAATGAAAGGGAGCGGGAAGTGATCCTTCCTTGTTACTGTGTTCAACTTCCTGTAGTCGATGCATACTCGCCATCCTGTGGTTGTACGAGTAGGGACTAATTCATTCTTGTCGTTCTGAACTACAGTAATGCCTGACTTCTTAGGCACAACTTGAATGGGACTAACCCAGTTGCTATCGGGAATTGGGTATATGATACCCGCATCAAGCAGTTTCAGGATTTCTCCTTTGACTACATCTCTCATGTTAGGATTAAGTCTCCTTTGCATTTCCCTAGATGGTTTGGCACTCTCTTCGAGATTAATGTGGTGCATGCAAATGGTAGGACTTATTCCTTTGAGGTCTGAGATGGTCCATCCTAATGCCTCCTTGTGTTCCTTAAGTACTTCTAAAAGCTTACTTTCCTGTTTCGTGTCTAAACATGATGAAATAATGACAGGTGAAGTATCATAAGAACCTAGGAATGCGTACTTCAACGTACTAGGCAATGTTTTCAATTCAAGCTTGGGTGGCTCAACAATGGATGGAATGAGCTTGGAATCAGAGAGTAAGGGTGGTTCCACTTCATATTTCCTTTCAGTGACGTACATTTGAGGTACAGATTCGAGCAGAGATAGGACGTCACTACAGTATGCATCATCATAGGAATCTGAGTTAAAGTTCTCCATACATGCTTGAAAGGGGTCGACGGATAGAATGTTAGTCAACGAATCTTGTATTAATCCTTCAATCATATTAACTTCATGCACATCATCATCATCAAGATTCACAGGTTGTTAACTAATATCGAACACATTTAATTCTATCGTCATGTTGCCAAAAGACAGTTTCAACATTCCGTTACGACAATTAATAATCGCATTGGACGTAGCTAAGAAAGGACGTCCTAAGATGACTGGAATGTGACAGTCTGGGTTTTGTACAGGTTGAGTGTATAAGACAATGAAGTCTACGGGAAAATAGAATTTGTCAACCTTGATCAAAACGTCTTCGACCAATCCACGAGGAATCTTGACAGATCGGTCTGCCAGTTGTAGAGTGATAGATGTTGGCTTCAACTCCCCAAGACCTAACTGCTCATAAACAGAATATGGCAGTAGGTTAACACTTGCACCTAGGTCTAATAACGCTTTATTGACCGTGTGTTCTCCTATAGTGCAATAAATTGTTGGACATCCTGGATCCCTAAACTTGGGTGGAGTTTTGTTCAGAATGATGGAACTCACCTGCTCAGCTAAGAAAGCACGTTTGTGCACATTGAGCTTGCGCTTTTGAGTACACAAGTCTTTGAGGAATTTGGCATAAGCAGGGATTTGCTTGATTGCTTCAAGAAAAGGAATGTTGATGTTGACTCTCTTGAAAAGATCTAACATCTCATTGTAATGGGTACTTTTCTGTTGATAGATCAATCTTTGAGGAAATGGGGCAACAGGAGAATGAGTTGGCAAAGGGACATTCACAGCAGTAGAATTGTCAGGCTTTCCAACTTGCTCAGATTCTTTGGTTTTCTGGGGTTGTGGAGACAGCGTGGAATTTGTATCAGATTCATTAGGTTCGCCCACTTTGTTCTCGATGACTTTACCACTTCGGAGGGTGGTAATGGCATGGACTTGATCTGGAGAGGTTTCCTTGCAGGATGAAGAGCCTGTTTGAAATACACTCCTTGGATTTTGTTGGGGTTGGCTCGGAAGTTTACCCTTTTCTCTCTCACCTATGGAATCACAGATTTGACCCATCTTTTGATCAAGACTTTTTTGACTTTGCACCAGACTCTGGAACATTTCCTCTAGGGCGGATAATCTCTTGTCGGTATTGTGTTTAGGATATGATTGTTGTTGAGAGTTTGATTGTTGTTGAGGGTTTCTCGGGTGTTGATAACCTTGATTGTTCTGATATCCCTGATTGTTTTGATAGCTCTGATTGGGTTGAGATGGTCCTCCCTGAGTGGGTCCTTTTGACCATGAAAAGTTAGGGTGGTTTCTCCATCCTGGATTGTAGGTCTGTGAATAGGGGTTATGTTCTTGTTTTTGAAACATGGCATGTGCCTGTTCAAGCCTAGATTCCTGGACTGCAAGCAAATCGGGACAATTTTGGAATTGATGGTTGGGATCGTTACAAGCGGCACATACAGACGAAGCGACATGTTCTCGGAGAGTAGTGGTGGAAGGTTTTGAATTTTTATGTAGTTCTAACTCTTCTAATCTCCTAACTATTGATGCCATGTTTGCTCTTCCCTCGAAATCTGCTTCAATCCTAAAAGCCTTCGCTTCGGATGTAGTCTTTCTGGGTTCACGGATGGATTCCCACTGTTGCGTCTTTTCAGCTACTTCAATCAAGAAGTCCCAAGACGCATCAGCAGTTTTGTCTACGAATAGACCATTGCACATCGACTCAACAGTTGTTCGGGTGGACACATCTAGACCTTCATACAAAATTTGCACAAGTCTCCATTTTTCAAAACCATGATGGGGACATTGGATCAATAATTCATTGAATCTCTCCAGGTATCTAGCTAAGGTCTCACCCTCTAATTGCACAAAGCTATTCAGACTTTGACGAATTGTCGCAGTCTTGTGATTCGGGAAAAACTTTTTGAAAAACTCCTTTATGAGGTCATCCCATGTCATGATGGATTGAGGCTGTAAAGCATAAAGCCAGGCCTTTGCCTTATCTTTCAGGGAGAAAGGAAAGAGCCTTAACTTTAGGGTTTCGCCGGACATTTGAGTGAAACGCAGAGTTCCACAAATTTCCTCGAATTCTCTCACGTGGTGGTACGGGTTTTCATTCTCAACACCTCTAAAAATAGGAAGCATCTGTATTGTGCTCGATTTCAGCTCATAATGGCCATTATCCTCGGGTAGCACAATACAAGAAGGTTGACTGGCTCTAGTTGGGTACATATAATCCTTGAGGGTACGGGGTTCTCCCATTGTTTCGGTTTGATCTGGGCTGTCTACCTCAGAACTCAGAATTTCGATAGGTTCTTCTTGATTAATTCTAACAAGTCTGTTTGTTTGGTCTCTATAGGTCACAATCATGTCCTTGTAGGTACCTCAACTAACATGTTGGTCAGACAGAGCAATCGGAAACAATTTTGGACCACAAAAAGGCCCAATATTTTGGTTTAAAATGGGTTTTGATGATTTGGTTTTGAGTGGGTTTTGGTTTTAATAAGGGATTTTGTTTTTGGTTTAAAATTGGGCTTTGGAAAAAAATTTGAACTAAACCTAGCATAAATTAGCACAACCCATAAAAGAAAATAAAAACAATAATAATAATTAAGACAAGCCCATAAAAGAAAAAGAAAAAGAAAAATAAAATAAAAATAAAGACAAAAAATAATTACAGTCCCAAATAAAAAAATAAAAAAAAAGAAAATAAAGGAAAATAAAAATTATTACAATCCCAAATAAATAATTAAATTAATTATTACAAGCCCGAATTTGAATTTAAATGAGGCCCAAGTGGGTTAACTCATGGGTTAGGCTTACTTGATTTTTGGAGGGAAGCCCAAAAATAGGCTTTTGGTCCCCTTTTAGTTGCACAGCCCAGTTGGGCTTTAGGATCGTCCTTAGCAGCTTCGCGCTCAAGCCCAGCAAAAACAGGTGGAACAGAGCCCAGCAGCAGCAACAACAACGAAACCCAGCAGCAACAGAGCCCAGCTCAGGAGCAGCAGACTAGGAGCCCAGTTCGCAGATTAGTAGCAGCCCAGATCAGTTGTACGAGCCCAGCAACATGTTGAGATGCAACAGCCCAGGAGCAACAACAGCACAGCCCAGCGGCAGAGATGCACTAGCTTTGGGCTTGGTCTGGCAGCAGCAACAGCTTCCTTGGCCAGGTTCAACAGCAGCAGAAACTCACCAGTCCCAGCTGCAGCAAAAGAAACAGTCCAGAAATTGGCTGCAAAGATTGTGTGCAATGATTGTGTGCAATGATAGCAGGCTACAAGTGCAATGATTGCAGGGCAGGAATGAATGGCATGCAGTGATCTTGACAGAGATGCAATGGTAGATGAAAGACAACAAAGGAAATCAGCAGATGGCAGCACCACTCCCCGGCAGCGGCGTCAAAAACTTGGTGTGCTTGGAAAAGACACACAGAACACTTGCAAGTATACAAGGCCAAGTTTTAGTATAGAAGATAAGCAAGGGGTTAGTCCACAGGGAGTGGGAGCATACGAGAAATTTTCCTAAGCTAGCAATGGAGACAAGGAACTATGGCAGTGAGCAAGGAAAGGTAATATGGCAGATGCAAAGAACCAAAACAGTTAACAAACCAAAGCAGTTAACACAAGATGGCAAAACAGCAAAGATTAAATGGCAGAGGATATAAAATAAAAATAGCAGGGAACCAAGGCTGTAAGCCAAGGGCAGGGGGAGTTTGTGCACTGATTTCAGTGCACAACAGCTACAAATTGCAAGGAATTAAACAAGCAAAACAGGTAAGGAGATAAACTGAACAGGAAGCAAAACAGAACTGAATTTAAGTGACTGTAAAAGGGATTGTGGCTAAGCTAAGGCTTAGTATCCACCTTGTGTACTAATCAAACAACATATTTCTAGGTTGAGTTGAAAATCCTATGCATACATCTAGAATGGGAGGAAAACTAATTTGCTCACTAGTTTGCCCCTAGCATTGACTGTCTTTTGACAGAACAATCAATCACAGGCACTATGAGCATTAACCTCTTCCCATTGCTCAAGCAAAACAGGGCAAGGAGTTAACTATCCTAGCAACTTGTCATTTGACAGTGCATAAGGCTTCAACTGAGCCTTAACTTAATGCTACTTAGCTCATGCTCAACATATCACATACACAAGCATTCATCATACAAGATAATTCAAATAACATACACATAACATTCAACTGTCAACTATGATAAAGGGACTGTAATGAAAATTTCTTCAAAATGTCTACTGGCTAGTCCAGAGATGCCGAATTTTACAACCCTAACACCCTTTTATAGTTACAGCCAAATAAAAACTAAAATCCCCAAATCAGTAAAATTAGGGTTTTACAAAAAATCCTTACCTAATCTCTGAAAACGATTGATATCTCTCACCCATGCTTCCTTGTCGTCTGCTGATACTACCCATGCCTTCGATTTATTCTCTAACCTCACCTATTTCATCAACTCCCAACCTAGGGTTCCTGTGAGATGAAACGATTAGGAGGTGATGTAATAAGTGGCTAGAAAAGTAGGTCTAAGTGATGATGGCTCGAGTGGTGATGGTTGAATGATTTGGGGGGAGAAGATGGTGGAGTGATTTGGGGGAGAAGATGGTGGTGATGGAGACAGCGTCGCTGTTTCAGAAGAGGGGAAGAAGGAGATGGCTCGATGGGTTTTGGCAGAAGGGTGCGTTTGGTGCGGGTAATAGGGTTAGGTTGCTTGGGTGTTAAACGGGATCATCAAATTTGATGTTTTGTGAAGGGAATCCGTGGGATGATAACTTCTGAAACGGATCTAACGGCGAGATGGAGACAGATTATGAGCGACCGTTGGATGCAAAAATACAACGAAACTAACGGCTCAAGATGGAGTTAGGTGCTGTAGTGTTGGTAAGGTGCATCGAAATCTGATGCATGATGACGCAGCGACCGTTGGATGATGGAATGGATCCAATCTTACGGTTAAGAAGGAAAACGGGTTTGGGTATTGAATTGTGGGTTTATGATATGGATTTGGGCTTAGGAATTGGATTTGGGCTTAGGTAATATTGAGCCCACTTCTTCTTTAAGAACAATTTCTTCCTTTTTAAGCCCATTTTTATCCTTGAGTCTTCCATAACACATTCTTCACTTCTTTTCCGCTAGAGATTCCACCGGCTTTCTCCCGTGTCTTTGCTCTTTTGGCTCCGCAACTCATCTAGTCTTTATTTGGTACCTAAAAATACAAAATTAATTAATAAAAATATTTATTCTTGAAAACAATGAAAATACAGAATATGGGATAAAATGTAGAATTAATGCACAAAAGATGAGTTAAATGCCAAGAAAAATATATAGAAATATGCACTTTTTAGCACTCATCAAATACCCCCAAACCTGAATTTTACTTGTCCTCAAGTAAAACAAAACTAAGGAAATCCTACCTATACCACTGTCGCTAGTCTCTCGAATGCATTTAGCATATGCACTAAGCCTTTTAAACCACTAAGTGTCCCTAGTGGACGAGTTAAGTCTCGTGAAGGTTTGCTTAGAACGTACCTACAAAGTTCTAGGTCAAAATATAAGCTCATATTCCATCAAATGTGACATGTGCAAGTCAGTTTAAGCTCACAGCAAAATGGAGATGTCAATCTAGCTATCAAAGGCACAATCCTAGCACTGATAACAAATAAAGACATGTGATAAGAGTGTAAAGTGTATCTACACATGTGTAAAGAAAGATCGGATGTTATGACTACTAATCACCAAGAGATAGTTTCTCAGGCTAAGAACCAAGGTCGAAATCTAGCTAGCTGTCCGGACTTTACGAGAATTGTGAATGAGTTGGAGGTATTTCAAAATTACTCGCGTTGTACATCAATGGCATACACCCTCCTTGCTTATTACAATGAAACAACAAAATGACTATTTACATGACTCTTATTTACATTGACTACTCTCTTTTTATTTTTGGAACAAGAGATGATGGAATTGATAAATACTTGATTTTTTTTTTTTTTTTTTTTTTTTTTTTTTTTTTTTTTTTTTTTTTTTTTTTTTTTTTTTTTTTTTTTTTTTTTTTTTTTTTTTTTTTTTTTTTTTTTTTTTTTTTTTTTTTTTTTTTTTTTTTTTTGAATAAGGAAACACTTTTGATACATATACAAAAGGAAACAAAAGATTACATGACACTTTGCAAGAGGTAGCCCTTTTTGATGCACCCAGTTAAATTCGATGGTTGTCTTTCTTAATGTAACCTTCACCTTCTATCCCAACCAACCAAAGAACAAGCTAGTCAAGTTTCGTTCAGTATTCTAAAGTGATTGGCAATCGTAACTTCCTATCAAACACCTTGAAGATCGAGGCTATACATGTATTGGTAGATCGTGCGCGTGCTTCAAGGTGTAGATCGAGGCTATACACCTTGAAGATCGTAACTCCCCGGCAGCGGCGCCAAAAACTTGGTGTCCCCGGCAGCGGCGCCAAAAACTTGGTGGACCCGGGAAAGCGTCTAAAATTGAAGTGAAATGAAACGGGCCTACAGTAATACCGCAAGTGCACGGTCGTCAGTTGTAGCTCGTGCAAGTACGGGTCGATCCACAGAGACTGGGGGTGTTTGGAGTTTCTAGCTATTTGGGCTCTAAATTGCTATTGGGCTTCTAATTGTGCTTTGGGCTTAGTGGGTTTGTTTGTAATGATGAAGTGCTTTAGGCCTTGGGCCTTTGAATGATTTTGGAATGAACTGTGAACTAGGCTTTGTAGCTATAAACCTGGGCTTTTAGCCTTTGGAATTGCACTGGGCCTTGTAATGTGAACTGGGCCTTTGATTTGGAATTTGGGCTTGGGCTCAGTGTAGTGAACTGAGCCTTAGGCCTTAACCTGAACTGTGGTCGGGCCTTGAACCTGGGCTTTTATTAAGTCCACAGTGGGCTTTTGTTATGAATCTGGGCTTCAGCAGTAGCAGAAGCAGTGCACAGCAGCCGCAGAAGGGTAATGCAGCAGATGCTCATCAGGGAAAGGGAGAGCAGCAGCAGTGCAAAGGGCAAGTGCACAGCAGCAGGGGGAGACAAGGCAGCAGAGCACTAGGGGAGAACAAGGCAGTAGCAAGTAGTAAAAGCAGTGAATGCAGTAACAAGAACAGGAGAAACAAAAGAGAAGCAAGAGCAAATAGTGGCAGTGAAACTGTGATATTTACAAAGCAATGAAGATGGTAGTGAAATAATGAGACAATGGAAATGAAGCAAAGAGAAAAACCAAAGCAGTGAAGTAAATGTGACAGTGACAGAACAATGAAACTAAACAAGAACAATGGAACCAAGGCCTAAGCCAAGGGCAGGGGTGTGAAGAAGACAGTGAAGTAAAAAAAAAGGAAAAAAAGCAAAGCCAAGGCAATGGCTTTAGGCATTCATCTAGAGTGGGAAGAGAACCAGCTTGCTCACAGTCACTAGTGAGCACTAGTTTCTCCCCACTGCTCAATCAACTCAATGCTCTAAGGCTCTAACCTAGCATTGACACACAACAGTAAACTAATCCTAACATTTGAGAATCTAACAGTTGACAAAACAAGAGATTCAAAACAGTGACAAAACAGGAAACAAAACCAAAGAAACCAAGGCTGTGAGCCAAGGGCAGGGAGGAGAAGAAGTAACAAAACAGTTAAGTTGCAAGTGACTGTGAAAACAAAATGTGGGTTAAGCTAAGGCTTTGAATCCACCCTTGTGTCCTAGCCAAACAATGTGATCCTAGGTTGAGTTGAAAATCCTATGCATACATCTAGAATGGGAGGAAAACTAATTTGCTCACTAGTTTGCCCCTAGCATTGACTGTCTTTTGACAGAACAATCAATCACAGGCACTATGAGCATCAATCTCTTCCTATTGCTCAATCAAAACAGACATCAGGATAACTATCCTAGCAATTCACCATTTGACAATGCACTAGGCTTCATCTGAGCCTCAGCCTAATGCAGTTTAGCTCATGCTAAACATGTAACTAGCAATAACATTCATTGAGTATGATAATTCAAGCAACATTCAACATTCGAGATAATTGAAAACAACATGCACACATTCACTGTTAACTGCATAAGAAGAACTGAAATTGGAATTGCATCAAAATAAATTTGTTTCAATTCTCTACTGGCTAGTCCAGAGATGCCCAATTTTACAACCCCTAACACCCTTTTATAGTTACAGCCCAAAAAAAAACTAAAATCCCCAAATCAGTGAAATTAGGGTTTTACAAAAAATCCTTACCTAATCTCTGAAAACGATTGATAGCTCTCACCCATGCTTCCTTGTCGTCTGCTGATACTACCCATGCCTTCGATTTATTCTCTAACCTCACCTATTTCATCAACTCCTAACCTAGGGTTCCTGTGAGATGAAACGATTAGGAGGTGATGTAATAAGTGGCTAGAAAAGTAGGTCTAAGTGATGATGGCTCGAGTGGTGATGGTTGAATGATTTGGGGGGAGAAGATGGTGGAGTGATTTGGGGGAGAAGATGGTGGTGATGGAGACAGCGTCGCTGTTTCAGAAGAGGGGAAGAAGGAGATGGCTCGATGGGTTTTGGCAGAAGGGTGCGTTTGGTGCGGGTAATAGGGTTAGGTTGCTTAGGTGTTAAACGGGATCATCAAATTTGATGTTTTGTGAAGGGAATCCGTGGGATGATAACTTCTGAAACGGATCTAACGGCGAGATGGAGACAGATTATGAGCGACCGTTGGATGCAAAAATACAACGAAACTAACGGCTCAAGATGGAGTTATGTGTTGTAGTGTTGGTAAGGTGCATCGAAATCTGATGCATGATGACGCAGCGACCGTTGGATGATGGAATGGATCCAATCTTACGGTTAAGAAGGAAAACGGGTTTGGGTATTGAATTTTGGGTTTAGGAATTGGATTTGGGCTTAGGTAATCTTGAGCCCACTTCTTCTTTAAGAACAATTTCTTCCTTTTTAAGCCCATTTTTATCCTTGAGTCTTCCATAACACATTCTTCACTTCTTTTCCGCTAGAGATTCCACCGGCTTTCTCCCGTGTCTTTGCTCTTTTGGCTCCGCAACTCATCTAGTCTTTATTTGGTACCTAAAAATACAAAATTAATTAATAAAAATATTTATTCTTGAAAACAATGAAAATACAGAATATGGGATAAAATGTAGAATTAATGCACAAAAGATGAGTTAAATGCCAAGAAAAATATATAGAAATATGCACTTTTTAGCACTCATAAAATACCCCCAGACCTGAATTTTACTTGTCCTCAAGTGAAACAAAACTAAGGAATCCTACCTATACCACTGTCGCTGGTCTCTCGAATGCATTTAGCGTATGCACTAAGCCTTTTAAACCACTAAGTGTCCCTAGTGGACGAGTGAAGTCTCGTGAAGGTTTGCTTAGAACGTACCTACAAAGTTCTAGGTCAAAATATAAGCTCATATTCCATCAAATGTGAGATGTGCAAAACAGTTTAAGCTCACAGCAAAATGGAGATGTCAATCTAGCTATGTAAGGCACAATCCTAGCACTGATAACAAATAAAGACATGTGATAAGAGTGTAAAGTGTATCTACACATGTGTAAAGAAAGATCGGATGTTATGACTACTAATCACCAAGAGATAGTTTTTCAGGCTAAGAACCGAGGTCGAAATCTAGCTAGCTGTCCGGACTTTACGAGAATTGTGAATGAGTTGGAGGTATTTCACAATTACTCGCGTTGTACATCAATGGCATACACCCTCCTTGCTTATTAATTTTTAATTTTTTTATTTTGATTTTCAATTTTTTTGGAATTTTTCAATTTTTTCAAAAAGATGGAGTTTTGTTTTCAATTATGGCATATTATCGTGGTACCTACTCTATACCCCCAAACCTGAACTAAACATTGTCTTCAATGTTTAAAAATATGGAAGGAATTAAAATACAACATATGGAAAGGGACATGCTGAGTAGAGTAAAAGGAGAGAGAATACCCGATTTCGGCGAAAGCAGAATTAAAACTCCGTTATCCAAGGCAAAACTCCAACATATTCGGAGTCACAATGGATGAGCACAAAATATATACAAAAGGAAATTTAACTAACACATTATCTACAAGAAAATTTGGTTTTTAATGGGATTGGACTTTTGGGGAAAAATTTGGTTTTGTCGGGAGTGAAAACTTTTTGGTTTTTTAGGGAAAAAGGCTTTTTGGTTTTCAATGGGGAAGAAAACGCAGCTACTTATGTACAAGGGTGGACCAGCTTAGTCCACATAGACTGGGTCCTCCAGGTTGGTTGTTTCAGTGTCGGGTGGGAATGGTTCAAGGAATGGTTTTAATCTCTGCCCGTTGACTTTGAAAATGTTCTTGTTGGAGACATCTTCAAGCTCTACAGCTCCATGAGGGAAAACTGTGCGTACTAGGTACGGTCCCTTCCATCTGGAACGCAGTTTTCCTGGAAAAAGATGTAACCGGGAGTCATACAGCAAGACTTTCTGACCAGGAGTGAAGGATTTGCGTAGAATACGCTTGTCATGAAATATCTTCATCTTCTGCTTATATAACCTGGCACTGTCATAAGCCTCATTTCTCAATTCTTCCAACTCGTTGAGTTGAAGTTTCCGTTGAATTCCAGCTTCGTCCAGAGAAAAGTTCAGTTGCTTGATTGCCCAATAAGCTCGATGTTCTAACTCCACAGGAAGATGGCACGGCATTCCATACACTAGACGATAGGGGGACATGCCAATTGGTGTCTTATACGCTGTTCTATAGGCCCACAAAGCATCATTCAATCTTATTGACCAATCTTTCCTAGACGGGTTAACCGTCTTTTCTAGAATGTGCTTGATTTCCCTATTAGACACTTCCACTTGTCCACTGGTCTGAGGGTGGTACGGAGTAGCAACCTTGTGAGTTATTCCATACTTGCGTACTAAAAACTCGAAGTGCCTATTGCAGAAATGTGAGCCACCGTCACTGATGATAGCTCTCGGGGTACCAAAACGTGAAAATATGTTTTCCTTTAAAAAGGAAAGTACCACCTTGTGGTCATTTGTTCTGGTTGCGATGGCTTCTACCCACTTGGAGACGTAGTCAACGGCGACTAAGATGTACAACTTGCTGTCAGACATGGGAAATGGACCCATGAAGTCGATCCCCCAAACATCAAAAATCTCAACAATCAGAATAAGATTCAATGGCATCATGTTTCTCCTTGAAATGCTTCCCAGCTTCTGACAACGTTCACAGGCAACACAGTAATCATGGCAGTCCTTGAACAACGATGGCCAATAAAACCCACACTGCAAGATCTTTGCAGCGGTTTTCTTGGCACTGAAATGGCCTCCACAGGCTTGGTCATGACAGAAAGATATCACATCTTTCTGTTCGGTGTTGGGGACACATTTCCTAATGATTTGGTCTGGGCAGTACTTAAACAAATATGGGTCATCCCAAAGGAAATGTTTAACTTCAGCCAGGAATTTAGAGCGGTCTTGTCTCGACCAACGTGAGGGCATCCTACCTGTAGCGAGGTAGTTAACAATATCAGCAAACCAAGGAAGGTCTGAGATAGACATCAGCTGTTCATCTGGGAATGATTCTCTAATCAGCTCAAATTCATCAATAGACTCTAAAGTCAATCTAGACAAATGATCAGCAACCACATTCTCACAACCTTTCTTATCACGGATTTCGAGATCGAATTCCTGTAATAATAGTATCCATCGAATAAGGCGAGCTTTAGCATCCTGATAGACACATTTTTGTGTCTAATTTGTCCTCAATGTCCGTATTGTTGGAACTCTATTTTTGTACTAATATTGTGTTTTTATGTATTTTTAGGAAATAAACATTTTTGGAAAATTTGGCTCGAAAAGTTGATTTTGGCACCCGGAGGACAAGTGTTATTCGGACTCTCGCTTTTGGATAAGGGGTAACCTAATTACTAAGGGGCACCCCAGGACACCTCTTCTTCATTTGAATTTCGATTTTGGCGGGAAAATTGGTTCATCAACTGGCAGAATTTCAATCGACAAAATGAAGGTGTTGTGGTGCGATTAAATGGCTCAAACTTGGTAGGAAGATGTGATATATCCTAACGAAGACAGTTTGGTCAGTGGGTTTGATCGGAATTGGCTGGAAAACGCGTGATGATTCACCAAACCAAAACAGAGCAACACGCACTGTAAGCAAGCAAAACTGGAGTTATAGCGTGCATGGAGGAGTTCTACTAGCATTGGAAGAGTTCTGAGGCGTGTATAAGGCAA
>NC_039358.1:143105224-143218583 GCF_003573695.1 Papaver somniferum
GGCCAACCTGGCGGTGGACAACAACCAATTAGAGAACCCTACAATTTTATCCTGGGACCATACCATCCCGTCATGCATCAATCAAATTGTAATGGATGACTATGGATATCACCCACCCTCGTGAAATTGCCGCTTAATAGTAATAATATTTTCATGCTTCAGGGAAAGAAGGGGAAAAAAAAACTAGCTTTGTTTTTGTATGTGCATCTTTTTTGACGCGAATTGTGGTGGTGATTTTATCTTTAGATCAAAACAGTACAAACTTAGGATCTCTTTCCGGGACGTTTACATTGTTTATATAAACAAATGAAGAAATGCGTCTTGTTTCTCTAATGCAAGATTTTAAAATTGCATTCTCGCATGCTTTCTCACAAGACAAAAGAACCAGACATAACAATGTACAAACAATTCAAGATGTCACTTGGGTTTAAAAACCAGAATATGAATTCCTGTTAAAATATTGGCTCCCCCGATGAAATTTAGAATTGTTTATGTAAATTATGAGATATGAAAAATGCTTGATTTTGTATCTTCGCAATCGCCTTCTTTATATTGAGACGGTTAATGAGGAGTTGTTACAGAAGAGAACAGCACAACATGGCCAACATTCTTCTCCTATGTGTTGTTTTAGTCATTTCAATGTACGGGTCAGCTCTAGGGTCCAGGACTAATCCTTTTTCACGAAAAGATCACGTGACAATGTCTCGAATGGTCCCTGATGCTGATGATGGTATATGCAAATTGAGGGTGGAAATATTTGGTTATGCTTGTGAAGAGCATACTGTACTGTGCTGAACTGAACCGAACCTTCTTAATTTGCATTTCTTTTACATGAATGTGTTAATTGCAGGCTTACGTTCCATGTTGTTCTGATGATCGATCTCAGGTAACGACTCAAGATGGTTATATCCTTAGCATGCAAAGAATTCCAGTACGAAAATCTGGCGAGACATCAAGGGTCAGACCACCCGTTCTGTTACAACATGGATTACTTATGGTGAGTATGAAGACTGTTGGAAAAAATACAGTTTTATGTGAATAAAAATTACTAATAAAAAGGTTTTTCCAAAAATAAAAACACCTTCCAAATTTTATCGGGTTAGGGTTTTATATATATGAAGAATTTTTTTTATTGTATATATATATAGAAAAACCTCTCTTATATCCCCTAAGATTTTTAGTACTTCTTCTTCGTTTTTTCGATGTTTGATACGAGGGTTCTAAGTGCTAACGATTCGTGAGTTTTCCGCTGCCAAGTTCTAGAAGGACAAGTTTGAATGTGCTATTCAAGCTTGTTAAGATTGTTGTATCTTGGAGGCATATGTACCCGTAGGGCTATAGCATCATCTTTTTCAGAGTGTAGCCGGGCATTCTTGTCTTAAGGACAGTATGTTGAACATGCGCCTCAATCTACCATTACCGTTTTTCTTGTTTCCATGGTGTTTAGCAGGATATTCAAGACATTAACAGTTGACTAAGGAGAACACACGAAAATCAGATAAGTGCCTCTTTTATTGATTAGTTATTTGATTTTTTCAGTTTTAATTGTTATTACCCAATAATCTTAAGACAAGATTTATATATATTAGAATAGCAATTAAGAAAGAATCGAATTGGGTTTGATCAGTAGCTCTCGTACTATACACATCGACTGGTTTTCTTTTTTAAGTCTACATGTGATCGTGATGAACCTAACTGGTTAATATGTGCTTTAATCAGGGGCCTATATGGGATATCTTGTATATCCTCTAATTTCGGCGGGTCAATCTGATAATACTCGTTATAAATCACGCCAGTAAAGTTGTTGGACCATGTGCTTATTGTGGATGTTGAAGCGTCCGCGACTAGGTGTTACAGAATCGTTTGGTGGTTCAAAGATCGTTGTAGATGCAACCACAGAGGTGTATAAATCCGACCTCCGGATGCAAACCCTGGGTTTATGCTCGCTCTATAACTCCAACGGAGAAAAGGATCAATGTCAAGCATTCCGCAAGATCTCTATCCTGAGATCCTCGCAAGGCTACCAGTGAAATCCACATATGTATACTGTTTGGTTGATTTGGTTGGTTCTTGTAATGGCATACTTTGCTTACGCTTATGGAATCAGGAAAGGGATTTCTTTTATCTTTGGAATCCTGCCACCAAAGGGTGCCAACGAAGTATATAACACTTTAGATGATGATTCGTTTACATCACCATTACTTGATGGTGATGGTATTAATCAAGTGCCGATTCAAAAGATAGAATCTTCGCCCGCTAGAAAACAGCTGGTGAATGCTGAAAGTTCTTTTGTGGGTTCATGTAATGGGTTGAATACAAACTGTTGGCAAGACCACCACCTGAATTTGATGATATGTCTCGTAAGCCGAATCTTGGTTACCTATCGACCAGACATGGGTCCGTTCGGTTATAACTCGAAGTGTGATGAATACAACTTAGTATGAATTAAGAGCTATTCAAACTTCAACCAGTCTGAAGTTGTCGTTTATTCACTTAGATCGAATGCATGGAAACGAATTCGAAATATACCTTATATTATGTGTAGTTTTAAATCACAAGAGTACGGGGTATTTTGTAATGGGGCTCTTCATTCGTTTGCGTTGTCCAAATCAGGTCGGTCATCTTCTACCTCCAAAGTAGTAGTTACACCCGAAGTATTAGTTGCATTGGATATAACAGATGAGATTACCAGAGAAATCCTACAACCAGACGATTCTGAAGTCGTTAACTATACATATCGGCATATTGGTGTGTTGGATGGGTGTCTATGCGTGCTTTTAGGTAATCCTGTCATCGGTTTTGAAATTTGGGTAATCAAAGATTACCTCAAGAGAGAATCTTGGAGTAAGCGTTATACCATGTCCCATAAGATTACGGACAACTCTAGATATTTGAAGCCTATGTGGTCCTCGCATACAGAAGAAACTGCAGTTTCCTGTCGAGGAATTCGCTAAGTGGAAGTTTGCACTTTCATCATCGGGTCGAGCATATCATTCGGGAGGAGAACATGATGGATGCACAAGAGATTCTTGAGATGTTTTCTGAACTTGTTGCAGTGCGTCTTCCAATTATTGAATCACAGATGGCTTAGATAGAAGTCGAGCAGAGTATCGAGAAGGTTTAACGGTGACTGATCGAAAGAATGAAGTTGTTGGCTTCTGCTCGAGCCATTTATTGCAGTAGACGATAACTGCTAGCGATTCTAATAGCGGTGATGTTTAGGAGTTGAACGAGCAAAACAGAACAATGACAGTGAGGAGATAAAGCTGACTTGGTCTATGCCATTATTGATATAGAGATGCAATACTCCTGGTGTTAATGGAGCTGTGACGGAGAAGATCAAGGTGCTGCTGCCATTACCAATGGAGTTGGCAGTGATGATGCTAGTTTGATCAGTGATGCTACTCACGATGCCTGGGAATGGATTGATTGCTGTTGAAGGCAGTGTACATCGAGTTTGAAACTTGGCAGTGTCATGAAGATGCTGAGAGTGGGAGAAGGTATGCTACTGATTAAAAGATGGTGGTGGATTTGAGCTCGAGAAGGACATTGAATAAGTTAATGTTTTTTTTTCCAACCATGGAAGCAGCCATTCTGGATTAGTTGGTGGTGCTAGGAGGAGTTACCCTAGAGTCATGAAGCGATCAGTAATTTCACCTGATGATCGAAGTTACAAAATCTGGCAGAACTTTATCCTTCTGCTAGTCGTATACACCGCACTGATGGCTCATTTCCAATATGGTTTTCTTTTCAAACCAGTTCGAGGACTGGAGATCGCGTATATTGTCATCGATGGAATCTTCTTGATAGATATCTTCATCACCTTCTTCATTGGCTACGCGACAGAAAATCTTACGTATTCGTTGACAACCATTGGGAAATTGCGTGGAGCATCATGCTTCGTCTCTGGCGTCTTCGTAGAGTGTGTTCTTTGCTTTCCGCAATGGAGAAAAACATCAAGTTCAACTACTTTTGGGTGAGGTGCGGCAGGCTTTTCTGTCTGACTATATTCTACGTTCACTGTGCTGCATGTGTTTATTATACTATCGCTGCACGTAGCAGCCATCCAGAACGAACGTAGCTTGGTGACTTGCTTGATGAGAGTCTAGGAGTTCGATATATTACATCGAATTTATTGGTCTGTTACAACTTTCACATCTGTTTTACGTGCAAAGACGAAGCGATGTATGCGGGAACTGGAATCACTAGATTGTGTGAATCAAAGTGTGTTCTCCATCAATAAAATCATGCGAAGGTACAACGGTACTCGTCGGTATGAGAAAGTTAATTTACCAATTCTTTTGAATAAGCATGCAAAGGTATAGTGGAGCTCGCTTCAGGGGAAGAGCATCACATATTCATGCTTAATTCTTGTACTTGATGTCGGTTTGCACTTGCTCAAACCAAGAGCTAAGTTTTAAATAATTCTTAAGAGAAGTATTTAAATGTGGGGGATAAGAAATGTGATCTTGCAATCCATCAAGGATGATAGGTATATGATGAATGCATTAAACAACCTTGAAGAATATACGAAAGACACGTGATTATGGACCACTTCAGATTTGACAGGAAACTAATATGCGGTTGACATGGTCTAAAGGATCAGTAGGTAACCATATATTTTTTTATTTTTTTTATTTTCTGTCTAACGTGTTTAGTACGTGTTGCAAAATAGATGTGCATATCCGCGTTTAATCTGGGAAAACACAGGGATGCTCTGATTAGAAGACCAGAGATTGGAATGCATGAGGTACATAATTAATTTCAATTATGTGATATATGCTTTACAACCACCTATGAAATATGTGATATGTTTATGATTTGACTGAAAGACCAAGATGGCTGATATGATCTAAATGATCGAAAGGATCCAGAAGAAATTCTGAAGGAAATGGTTTTTGTCAAACTCGATGCGTTTAATGTGTGTTGTAAATGTGCAGTATATCAGATGTATACAAATACCCATGTATCTCAAGAGAATTACTGGATGATCTGATTAGATATTTGTGATACTTGAGGTACATCTTAAATTGTGTATGTAATACATATTGTACTGACCTTAAGAGATGTTGTTGTTTCAGGCTATGGATAAATCTTAGCCTATGTGTGTATCCTCTTAAGGAGTGTCTGTCTAAGGAAGTCCTTAAAACAGACAAGATGAACTTGTATATTGAAGAAATCAAAGTTCGTGTGCTTTAATTCAAGCATAAGAGGAAGACGAATGATTACTAAGATGCTTCTTAGAAGATATTCCTCTGTGACCGAAGCCTGTGGCCATCATTGCAGAAACTCAATTGACTATGTGAGTCTAAAGTAAATGAGCAATGACAAAGTCTAGACATACTCGGAGAAGGCTAATTCGGTAAGATAACTATACTCTTTAATGAAGTAATTTTAGTTGATTCGTGAAGTCAAAAAGAGGTCTCAGTAGACATGTAAAGTCAAAAGAGAACCTCACAGACTTAGGGAAGTCAACAGAAAAATTAGTGGTCCTTTGACGAAAGGATTTTCTAAAGAGATAGTTCGTAATTATACATCGAGGGGGAATGGGACTTAAGCTCATATAAAATAAACTTGCCATGAAGGATACTCAACCTTGCTGACTGGAGATCCCAAGATCAAGGTTTCGAATGAGACAACTAATTTATGGTAGGTAAAGGTAAACACTATCAGAGGATTATATTCTCTCTGTCCCTTCCCTATGGTGTAGATGTGATAGTGTGACTGCATGTGAAGGGTGACTTTAATAAGTCTTAATGAGTTCCATAGTTTCAATTTAAGATTGAAGTGGGGTGTAGCAGTGAACACTCTTAATGGAACTCACCTATCTGAATGAGGAAGTGGGTCGCTTTCTATGAGAATATGAGCTGATTCTCTAGAGCATTCTGAGAAACAAGACGTCCAGGGCCAAAATGGACACAACGGCGGAGCTTGGCAGCAACCGTGGAGATATCATGTGTGGTTGTTATCGCGAGTTACACCAAATGTTAGACAGTTCAAGACCTAATGGACACTGGCTAATAAGTAGTTCAGGTAACCTCTCACTAAGCAAAGGTTCAAGACCTTATGGACACCTATGCCTATTCATGATATTTCTTGTTTTCCGTGTTTTATCGTATTTTTATTCTTGTGGGGGATTGTTGGAAAAAATACAGTTTTATGTGAATAAAAATTACTAATAAAAAGGTTTTTCCAAAAATAAAAACACCTTCCAAATTTTATCGGGTTAGGGTTTTATATATATGAAGAATTTTTTTTTATTGTATATATATATAGAAAAACCTCTCTTATATCCCCTAAGATTTTTAGTACTTCTTCTTCGTTTTTTCGATGTTTGATACGAGGGTTCTAAGTGCTAACGATTCGTGAGTTTTCCGCTGCCAAGTTCTAGAAGGACAAGTTTGAATGTGCTATTCAAGCTTGTTAAGATTGTTGTATCTTGGAGGCAGATGTACCCGTAGGGCTATAACATCATCTTTTTCAGAGTGTAGCCGGGCATTCTTGTCTTAAGGACAGTATGTTGAACATGCGCCTCAATCTACCATTACCGTTTTTCTTGTTTCCATGGTGTTTAGCAGGATATTCAAGACATTAACAGTTGACTAAGGAGAACACACGAAAATCAGATAAGTGCCTCTTTTATTGATTAGTTATTTGATTTTTTCAGTTTTAATTGTTATTACCCAATAAACTTGCATAGCCGGGATTACTTATGGTGAGTATGAAGACTACTAAACTTGCATCTCTTTTGTATAAATACGTCAACGGATAACTTCTTAGAATTCTTAGTCCTATCCTAGTTTCCAAATTGATTCAGGAATAGTAATAATGTACTGTATATAATTTTGACTTATTTGGCTTGGCAGGATGGTATAACATGGCTACTTAATACTCCGGATCAATCTCTAGCATACATTTTAACAGATAATGGATATGATGTTTGGATTGCCAACACCCGCGGCACAAAATTTAGCCGTGGACACACATCGCTCAGTCCAGATGATTCGGTATTCATCTTAGTAAAAATGTTCATCAGATTTTGTGTACCATGGGAAAATGGCAGTAGATTAATTAGTTATTCATTTTGTGTAGCCTTATTGGGACTGGACATGGGATCAGTTAGTGCAGTACGAACTCCCTGCAACCTTCCAGTACGTGCATGATCAAACGAACCAGAAAATCCATTATGTTGGGCATTCTCTGGTGAGTACCTGTAATTTTATGCCTCGGGTTCCTTCATATGCTAAGCCACTAAGGTTGCATTTTCTTTATGTCCAGGGAACCTTGGTTGCTTTAGCTTCTGTCTCCCAACAGAAGCTATTGAATATGTTGAGTTCAGATGCCTTAGTCCAATCGCTTATGTTGGTCAGATGACATCACTCCTTGCTCAAACTGCCGCTAAGCACTCCGTGGCTGAAGTAAAAAACCAAATTTAAAACTCCTAATTGTTTAATTTAGTTTGTATTAGCTTCAACTGAGCTCAGACTATCCTCCAGCAGAATCTCTATAAGGCGGGTTATGACGAGTTCGATCCAAATAGGTAAAAATCCTCTCTGTTCTTGTACCATAGAGAAATTTCTGATTAGTTTTGTAAGGTCGACAATCTTTTGATGTACAGCAAGGCAGTAAAGGATCTTCTAAAAGCTTACTGCAAGGATCCGAGTATCAATTGCTATGACTTAATGACCACTTTTACTGGTAATATAAATGTAGATTTGCTCCAATCTTGTTAATCACTTTAAATGAGATTTTTGTTTCTCCATCTTACCGACTCTATATACAATATCTAACTGAAGGCAAGAACTGCTGCCTCAACTCTTCGACTATTGACGTCTTCCTTGAAAATGAACCTCAGTCTACGGCAACAAAGAACATGATTCACTTGGCGCAGAGTGAGTTTTCGATTTGTTCGTACCTTAACAATGTTATAACGACACTCGACTTTAATCACAAATATTCAACAATCACTCGTAATTAACACTTGTGCATATTCACAAATTCTCATTTAAGCTTATCGGTTTAACTGTCTTAAATAGTGATTAGAGAAGGTACAATAAGAATGTATGATTATGGTGATGATGAAGAGAACAAGAAGCACTATGGACAATCTACACCTCCAGTATACGACATGACAAGCATTCCAAATGACCTTCCCTTATTCCTGAGTTATGGAGGGGCGGACGCGCTTTCTGATGTTAATGATGTGCAGCTCTTACTGGCCAACCTTAAAGATCACAACCAAGATAAGTTGGTTGCACAATATCAAGACAATTATGCTCATGCGGACTTTGTCATGGGTGTTAACGCGAAAGAATTGGTCTATGATCCTCTTATGGCCTTCTTCAAGCAGTGAAGTTCACCAATGTCACTGGCGTTTTTTTTTCCTTCTTTGGTACGCATACAATTGTTAAAGAGTTGGGTTTGTTGGTTTCTTGTTCTTGTTTCTTAAAAAGTTTTTGTCTTTTAAATTTCACTTTACAGTCCGTGTATTAGATCTCAAATGTATTGCTAATGATTCAGTGAATTATTTTTACATCCAGTAATAGTTCGATTTCATTTTCATTTCATTACCATCGGATAATCGTGACTTTTATATCGAGGGTGGTATCATGTATGTCATGTGATTAATCATCTATTAGTCAGATCAATAAGGCAGATAAAAATACCAAAAACTATTATTGTTACTGATTTTGGACTTTAATCTTGTATTTTCCCACTAATGTTTATTACATGATGATTCATGAACATGGAGATATCGCTAACCGCAATAAAACAGAGGATAGTACACCAAGCTTTTTTTTTTAAAAGCAAACAAGAACCAACTACGCGCAGATATTCTTTACCTTAGATGAGAAAGTTTGGCTTACGACTAAAATGCTTACTTGCTACAAGGTAAGTGTTTGTACCCTATTAAAATGGCGTACGTGCGTATCACATGAGGCTTATAATGGAAGCCTAAATCCAGTTTATTATGGAAATCGGTCGGTTCATTATGGAAACCGGTGGGTTTGTTATGGAAACCCACAAGACTTACTATGGAAGCCTGGATTTGGTTTATTATGGAAACCGGTGGGTTTGTTATGGAAACCCACAAGGCTTATTATGGAAGCCTGGATTTGGTTTATCATGGAAACCGGTGGGTTTGTTATGGAAACCCACAACTCCATGGGTTAAAAGATCTTAATAAAAGAGGTTAAGATTTTCATGGAATAATTATTATAGATAATTATTAAATATTATTTAAGATAAATCATGATAAAAGAGGATATTTATCTTAAGTAGTTATAATTATTATTCAAGATAATAATTATTTGGGATAAGTGAAGATTATGATAAATATTAGAACTTATCATGAATCGGGTTGTTATTTGGGATTTATACAGATGAGGAGGTTATTTGGATAACTATCAAAACCCTAAAGCTACATCTATTTTCTGCCTATACATAGAGGCAAAATCTCAAATCAAAAGGTACGGAATTCTATTCTTTTCACCATAATACACTTGCATAGAACATCCGCTGATTTTAGCATCAGAGTGTTTTTGCAGGTACCCCCACCTCTTTTGATCAATTCTTTGGAGATTTTCATCAACGGTAGCGATTGGATCACCTTTCCCGCATCTCGAAGATTGTTGGAGTGATCATTTTTGCACCAACATCTTTTGGCACCGACTAAGGGGATACGAAGAAAAGATCGTGCTCCCCATTTGATAGAAGCCATTCTCAAACAATTTTCGAAACTAGGGTTTCAAAATCATTGTGAACAAAAAGTTACAGAAGGTTTCACAACCTTTTCAGAAGTTACAGAAGGTTTCACAACCTTTACGGAGGTCACAGAAGGTTTCACAACCTTTTCAGAATTTCCAGAAAGTTGCAGGAAGTCTAACGACGTACCAGAAAGTTACAGGAAGTTCCAACTACGTAGCAGAAAGTTGCAGAACACAGTTCAGAGAGTTGCAGGAGCTTCTGAACACTTTCAGAAAGTTGTTGAAGGATTCTGAACGTTTTCAGAAAGTTGTGGGAAGATCCAAAAAAATCACAAAAAGTTCTGCCAAAGTTGTTAAAAGAAAAGAGAGGCGTATGGATGCATCAGGAGTAAATCAACCTGAGATGGATGTAGATGTACCCATCGGAAGTTTAATGAATCAATAAGCAAACCCTCGAACGTTGAGAAGTGTTGTTGTCCAAGGAGATTACGACGAACGGGATGGAAGAGAAACATCGATGTCGTCATTGGCAACAGTATCTCGATCTCGGTTTGAGGTATCTTTTCAAGGTTCAAAGAGAACAACGTCTCGATGTGCAGGTCACCATCTCCAACCATCAATCGAAGCTTCCATCATCGAGAAGGTTTTCAAGAACAACATCCAAGCATCCATGAACGACGATAGGCCGACCTCGTTAACATAGGAGTAGGCTCTCGAGTTGACGATCTGTCGGCAGAACCAGCTAACGTTCGGTCAGCTTCTCAGGTTACTGTCTCACCAGCTATGCAAGTTAATATACCACCAGCTGATCGAGTCGATGACCCACGGGTTACACAGGTTAGCAGACCTCACGTAACACCTATCGACCTAACAGTAAGGGAGCGTTTGTAAGATCTTGAAAGAGAGAACAAACGGCTTAAGGTTGCGTTAGAGAAAAGAAAGGAAATCGAAGAAGTTGCTATCCCTCGTTCCAGCAGAGAGAGATCATACCGACATCGAGAGTTTGGCAATGCACACAGATGGAGTGAATTTCATGACGATCGTCGTCGTCGACATATCCAAAGAAACGAAAGAAGAAAAGAGGACGTCAGGGAAGAATACCAGAGCTGAGATCACCGTGATGATGGTTATAATGGTCGGTATGACATCAATAATGATCACTACTATGCATCCGAGAGGGATAGACATGAAGGAAAAAATCATGTGAAGCATAGGCAGAGGGTCGATCGCAACAATGATCGTCACTCAAAGAAGTCTAGGAGTGAAAAGGAGCAAAGCAACACTCACCATACGAAGTTAGCAAGGCTGAAACGACGACTGCAGAAGCAAACTCTTAACTCTTACAGGGATCGAACTTCTGCCAGCTCTGAGAACACGGCGTAAAATAACTGCTTGAGTAATCATAGGAAAACAAAAGTTGAGATCAATAGGAACTAGTTTCTTAATTTCACAAGGAATCGACTCCATAATTTTTCGCGGAGCTGGACTCTTCTACGATGGTCAGTGACTAAGAACGGTAATTTGGTTCCTATGGAGGAGAAGAATCGAACGGTGTTGCTCACAGCGAAGAGCTGGCATCATTTCACGTGACCTCAAAAGCCAGGCGCAAGTGATATCTCAGTCCGGTCGTCAAATAAAGGTGAAGGCGCGAATTAAGTTCATGAACCAACGTGTACGGGCTGCATATTTTGGATGGGCTATGTAATTTGGGTTTATGAACTCATTATGAGGGGTTGTAGCACCAAATGACTGTTAGAATTCCGAATAAAGCCAACTATGGACGAATATGAACTTGGGAAGCTGCAGGAGTTTGACAAGATGTCGAGTTTTTGAAATCTTATACGAATTCAAATTCGTGGATATTATGGCGGTGACGCTTTTGAATAGAGTACAAAACGTACTTATGGAAGCAAACAATCGGAGAAATCCAAATGCTACAGCCTACATATTGAGCCAAGCATTATACAAGGGAAGATGAACAATGGGTCATAGAATGGTCCGTCTCTGCCGTAAGCATGGTGCCAGCTTAAAGTAACAATGTAATGTTCAAAAGTTTACAAAAATAGCATGTGGGACTTTAGTGAGCTAAAAGTACAGCATGAGGCCATGCTAAGCGCCACGTTTTTGGTGTTTGATCTATGTGCCACATCATCGACTACTACCACTTCAAAAACTTGTGGTTTTTGCATGGATGCCACGTCAGCCCATTCTACCACGTCATCACCATCATGGAACAGTCGTCAAAGCCACGTCAGCGCATAGTCCTACCAGGTCATCATCCAGCGAAGCTGCCATGCCTGCAACCTTAACCAACTGTGCCAGCTGGTAGTTAAGGAAAAAAGATGAAATCAGAAATATGACCGAGTTCGAGGTTCGTGCATAGCAATATGATCGAATTCAAATTTCTTTTGATTTATTGCTCGAGGTTCGTCAGCAACATAATCAATTGAAGATAAGCAAAGAAATCAAAGTTTTCATGTGTGGCGGAAGGGTCCGGAACCGAGGGACACGCCACACCAAGATAACATTTCGAGGCGATTCTAAAAGGAAAAATCACGATGAACCCCGAAATAAGATGGCAACGGAAAAGATACCATAAGCCTAGATCCATCTAGCAAGTGAGGATCGGATATAATAGATCTAGTTCCTGCTTCACAAGGGGGCGTCTTTTCTATTAGAGAATATCTCTTCAGATATTGGGGGCGGCTAAAGTGACGCCTAACATGCAATAAAAACCAACTTGTTTAAAGAAGTCGAATAATAGAAGACATCTTTTTCAGTATCGTGGCAAGTACTGGGGGCGAATAAGATGGAAGGAACGAACGCCCGAGGAGGTATGTCCTCACTAGTTGTTACATTATAAAAGCGAATTTATAATCACAAATGAGAACTTTTTGCATGTATTTATTAAAGAAATACGTGCAATGTTTTTCTAATAAAGAGGAAGACAAGGGAGAGATATTTTAGTTATCAAAGGCGAAGTATTTTAATTATGAAGGAAATACTTGCAATGTCTTTCTATAAAAGAGAAAGACAAAGGCGAAGTATTTTGGTTATGAAAGAAATTGTTGCGATGTATTTCTAGTAAAGAGAAAGGCGAAAACAAAGTATTACAATATAATTAAGCTGAAGCTATAATGGAGTGAAAGGAGCAAAGGAAAAATGTTGAAGAACACATGCAGAGGAAATGCTTCCAATGTTTTTCTAATAAAGAGAAAAACAAAGTGTTTTGTTTATTAAGGAAATGCTTACAATGTTTTTCTAATAAAGAGAAAAACAAAGTGTTTTGCTTATCAAGGAAATAGCTGTGATGTCTTTCTAATAAAGAGAAAAATAAAACGAAAAGCGTTTAGTAAAGGAGGTGGAGCGAAAGAAAGGAAATGTACGAGGAAAAGCTAGAGTCAGTCAACCCGTAGACCAGAGATTGTCGTATATTATTCACGGACACACGAGCATTGACTCGGCAATTTCTAGGCCAGTACGGGAACAAGTGGGCAACCAATGTGCTTAGCAAATTACGGGAGCAACCTGCATTCAAGTGAGGTATGTTCTCAAAGTCGAAATTGAATTATTAAAGAGATAAATTTGAGCGTTTTTCTATCAAAGAGAAAAACCAAGGAAATGCTTCATTCACCATAAGGGTGGGATATGAGACTAGAGAAGATTTACAAGACCAACACTTAGGTCATATGTTAGCTAATGGAAGAGCAAGAGAACATAACATGTTGATATGTTTGGCGTTTGGGTAATACTATATGGAGTTTTAAGTACGTTGTTGGTACTTTGAACGTGTTTGGTGATTAAAGAACAATGGCTTATGAGATGATTGAGTACATTTTTGGTGCTTCGAATTATTAAGCCAACTTTGGGGAAAATCCACACAACAAGCTGGCCAAGGCCACGAAAGGTTATCGAATAAACATCATATGACGAATTTGAACAAGCCGCGAAGGTTAGTTCTTCTTTTGATTTTCTTAATCCGCAGAACAAGCTGGCCAAGGCCACGAAAGGTTATCGGATAAACAACATATAGAGAGCCGCGAAGGTTAGTTCTTCTTTTGATTTTCTTAATCCATCAACAAGTTGAGAATTAAGAGGGGGCGATGTTTGTACCCTATTAAAATAGCGTACGTGCGTATCACATGAGGCTTATAATGGAAGCCTAAATCCGGTTTATTATGGAAACCGGTGGGTTTGTTATGGAAACCCACAAGGCTTATTATGGAAGCCTGGTTTATTATGGAAACCGATGGGTTTGTTATGGAAACCCACAAGGCTTATTATGGAAGCCTGGATTTGGTTTATCATGGAAACCGGTGGGTTTGTTATGGAAACCAGTGGGTTTGTTATGGAAACCCACAACTCCATGGGTTAAAAGATCTTAATAAAAGAGGTTAAGATTTTCATGGAATAATTATTATAGATAATTATTAAATATTATTTAAGATAAATCCTGATAAAAGAGGATATTTATCTTAAGTAGTTATAATTATTATTCAAGATAATAATTATTTGGGATAAGTGAAGATTATGATAAATATTAGAATTTATCGTGAATCGGGTTGTTATTTGGGATTTATACAGATGAGGAGGTTATTTGGATAACTATCAAAACCCTAAAGCTACATCTATTTTATGCCTATATATAGAGGCAAAATCTCAAATCAAAAGGTACAGAATTCTATTCTTTTCACCATAATACACTTGCATAGAACATACGCTGATTTTAGCATCGGAGTGTTTTTGCAGGTACCCCCACCTCTCTTGATCGATTCTTTGGAGATTTTTCATCAACGGTAGAGATTGGATCACCTTTCCCGCATCTCGAAGATTGTTGGAGTGATCATTTTTGCACCAACGGTAAGCAACGAGGATTTGGTCATTGTGATTATCATTCTTCTGGTTAATTTTCTTGTGTTTGTGGACTGATTTTCTGAAGAGCTCATAACAGTGAACAATGCCAGAACAAGAAGAGGTAGCTGTGGAAGATAGATCGCTACTAGGAAAAGTTACCATCTTCTTCAATTTCTTACTATACTTGATAATTTTCTCCATCTTGGACGTTTCCTTCACTCTTGTGTTACTCATGATTAAAGTACTCTCTTTCTTTCTATAGGGGTGGTGATGATGGATTGGTAGTACTGAAATGGGGATGGCGATATATATTGAACCAGGCATCACATGGAGTTTGTGAAAGCAGAAGATGAGGATAGTTCTGTTAAGCGTTTCACTTTGATACACAACCTTTATGTTTTTGAACCGATGAGAAAAGGGAGAGAGGGAGAGAAAGAGAGTCGAGAGATGTGGCTCATTAAATGCTTGTTATGACGCACAAAAGATGTAACCAAGGGAGTTTGTTATGGAGAGAAAAAAGTTCAAGTGATGAAGAATGATTTTTTAGGGATCATGGTTTTTTTTTAAGGGGCCATGATTTTATTAGGCCACCTTCTTTATAGTTATATGGGGTGTCCTAAAGTGTTGAAATGACTAACCTATCCTTAACCTAATTTAATTTTAAACCAACCTAATAACTACCTATATATATAACCACCACCTCCTCCGATTATCACCACCACCAACCACCGATTACCACCACCACCTCCGATTACCACCACCACCACCCACCACCACTTCTATATATATAGCTTAATTTAAAACATTAACAAAGATATTCTTACAAACCCATTACTTGTCATTCGTTTTTGGTTGAATAAATGAGAAGTAATCATCAAAATGAGTTGAAAATGGAAGTTGCAGAGAGGTTTAATGGAGGTTTTTTTCAGAGAAAAGTTCGGTTACGTCGCAAAAAACAAGTCTCAACCGAACTTTTAGTTCGGTTACGTCGCAAAATGTTCGGTTTCGTCGCAAAAAATTCGGTTATCGCGAATTAATTTTTTCTTAACCGAACTCAGAGTTCGGTTGATTCGCAAAAAATACTTTTAACCGAACTCCTTGTATATGAACAACACAAGTCCATAAGTTCGGTTCCTTCGCAAAATAAGGATATCACCGAACTTTAAGTTTGGTTGGTAGAGCAATTTGATATGTAACCGAACACACAAGATGTACCCAAATAAATTATTAAGTTCAAAGTTCGGTTACCTACCATTTTATACTAGGTAACCGAATATAGCACTGTAACTTTGGTTTTTTTTTTATCGGTGAGTTCGGTTAGGTACGCTTTTGGATAAAAGTTTGCGAACCAACCGAACTTCTTACACTTGGAATAATTTTTTTTAACATAAAGTTCGGTTGGATAGTTGGTTGGTAAGAACTTTGCGTACCAACCGAACTATGTACAGTTGGTAAAATTTTATTTCCACGTAAAGTTCGGTTAGTTATTGTTTGCAAAGCAACCGAACTTCTAGACCCTAAAGTTCGGTTACATTGCGGGCAAACCGAACATTACACTGTACTACTGATGTGATTTTTAATCGTTGTTGCAAATAAGGATTCGAACTCTAAGACTTGTAAAGATTAAATTTAAAGATTTAATCAAAATAATAAACAAAGGCGAGAGTTACTCGGACTAGGATTCCACCGAATTCATATCATAAGGATCAATTATTTATTCTCAATAATTATCGCTTGATAAATAAAATAACATGGACTCTTATTTTTGCCAAAGTAGATTCTCAAAATATTAGTTATAAATTATAAGCATGGGACATCAAACATCTAAGCAAGCATGACCCATCAAATAAAATGATAACTAATTAATTCAAATCATAATTCTATTTTAGTAGTGCAAAAGTCAAATAGAAAAATAAAATAAATTTACCCATGTATGAAATTCGGATTCCTCCGTCGACCCAGTGTAGGGGTTAGAGCTGGCAACCGAGCTGAAACCCGCGGGTTTACCCGTGCCCGTCCCGTGAAAACCCGGCTCGGCTGGTTTCTAAACAAGCCGGGTTCGGGTTGGAGAAATGGTGGCCCGTCAAGAAACGGGTTAACCCGGCCCGGACCGTAAAACAACGGGTTAACCCGCACATTCACTTCTGCCGCGTGTCCCTCCCATTTACTATACGTGTCTCCTCTCCTGCCATGGGTATAAAAACAGAAAATACCCTAATTATTTCGTCTTCTCCGTCCGCAGCGGCAGCCTCAGTTCACAGACACAATTCTTTCGTCTTCTCCTTCTGCTTTCTAGGTCTTCGATCTTGATCTGTATAGCATGAATTGATTTGTATAGGATGAATTGATTGGTATTGATGTTCTTCTTCTTTTTATCATGATTTGTTATGATTTAGTTGCATACTTGCATAGATAGAAAGATTATTTGCAGGTGTAAAAATTGATTGTTTGGAGTTTAGTTTTGTACTTAATTTGATGAAATTAAGAAGGGACTGTGGCTAGGTAAGAAGATGAAATTTGATGTTATATTATTGGGTTATTAGATGAAATTCTATCAATTTATTTGCTTAATTTCATGAATGGAGTTTGGGTTTTTGTTTATTTGCAATCACTAGGGTTTTGGTTGGTAAATTGTAATTTAGAATGAACAAACTGATTTAAGTCATTTGGTTACAAACTTACAATGTTGCTCTTCAGTTGTATTTGTAATTTTGTTTAGCATAATTTTGTCTTTATCCAGGATGTCAAGTGTGCAAGAACATTATAATGATGTTATGAGTAGTGAGGGTGAGGATAATGATGTTGAGATGGTAGATTCCGAGAATGTCTCTGCAACTGTTGGTTGTGCACCTGCACCTGTTTCAATTGGAATGAAAGGAAACAATTCAAAGAAATCCAGACTTAGGAGTTAGGTCTGATTCTAGTTGGTTTGATTAAGGTTTTGAGATGTAATTTGGGTGGATTTGTTTGAATTTCACATGTTTTAGTTTATTGTATGATTGTAATTGGTGATGATTATATATACAAGTTCTGTTTGATTTGGTCATGTTGTTCAGTTTTTAGTTCAGATCCATGATTTACTTGTTCCAGGTATTCGTATTCAACAGTTTTGCTTGTGAAATTGAAATAATAGTAATGGTATGGCTTGGAATCGAATGACCAGTTTAGAGTTTGCTTGTGAAATTGAGATGGCCTGAATGTGGCCGGAAATAGCCCAGAAATCGGTTTTTGGCGAGTTGACTCAACAAAAACCAGTTAACCCGTGAGCACCTGTGAACCCGCGAGTTTTACCTGGGACAGGCGCGGGTGGGATAAATGACCACGCGTGAAGAATTTCAACCCGCGAGCTCAGGATTGTATTAACCCGTAACCCGCGGGTTGGTCACAAGCCAGACCCGTCCCGCCCGTTTGCCAGCTCTAGTAGGGGTCTAGCTCATCATGTTTTAGACACTCTTAAAAGATTATTTTATTACTCGAAAAGTGTTTACAATGGTGAAAATGAAGAAAAATTAAACTCAACTAATTTGCTCTTCCAAAACTCTCCTCTCTCCGGATGCCTGTTTGGTCATATTAGCACCCTATTTATACACAACAACCCATTACTCAAACGTCTTTTCAAAATATTCGTCCATAACTCCACGAGATATTCTCTTTAGTGAAAGATATCTCAGGAATAATTTCTTTCTCCATTTATCACACATCTTCCTCTATTTGCTAGAATTAAATCCTGGGGATATTTTTTTTTTATATATAAATAAAACCGCAGATTTTCTTTCTCCTTTTCAATAAAAACAAACTTATCAATATATTATCTCTTTTAACTTCAAGATATGAAAACTTCCTGTATAATAGGCAAGAAGATATCTTTTCCTTAAATCTTTGAGATCTCCCATAAATTATGTGAATCTGTTTCAAATGAAGAAGAAGACGGTGCCTCTATCCATTTGTTGGGTGCCCGTATATGAAATGATAGGTTCCTTTATCAGCCCCTATGGTTGCCTTTAACACTTTTTGGAGCTATTTTTCCAAAAGAGCTTATTTCCTTGAAAAGACTTAAAACAATATTATTAGTGATTAAATTAGTCATAGCGAATGTAGTTATGGGTGAAAATGTGTCACACTTGCGTGCTCATCAAATTCCCCCACACTTACATTCTGCTAGTCCTCGAGCAAAACAGAAAATTGACCCGCTACACAGATGGTCATATAATAAGATAGAGAGAAAGAGACCCGCAACATAGCTGGTCATATCAACTTTTTTTTAGACCCGCTAAACAGCTGGTCATAACATGCAAGAAAAAAGAAAAAGACCCGCTACACAACTGGTCATAACCCTAACAATCATAATAATTTTTTATTTTTATTTTTTTTAGACCCGCTAAACAGATGATCATAATTTTTTTATTTTTTGTAGACCCGCTACACAGTTGGTCATATAATAAGATAAAGAGAAAGAGACCCGCTACACAGCTGGTCATGATTTGCAAGGAATTTCATGAAAAAATAAAGTAAAAAGTTAACCTCTCCCCCACACTTAAACATTACATTGTCCTCAATGTAATTGAGTCATCCAACGCAAATATTAAGATGGGAAATGCAAAAAGTAAAAAAAAATAAAAAAAAAAACTACTTGAATGTACATAAATGGATCCCCAAAAATTAACAACCTGAAAATTTGGGGATCAATCCAAAATACAGTATTTATAAACGACAGCTTCACAATTATGCTATGAAAAAATGGTGACATTGAAACTGTCTGAAATATAGGATTACCCCCAAACCTAGTTTTTACTTCACATGGAAGTGAGTATAGAACAAAATATGGGGATACTATTGAGACTGGGGAAATATCAATTGGTTCATGCACAATATCAAGAATAGGCAAGTCCTCTGGGTACTTAGATGCAAAGTAATCCGACAACACTTTAGAAGCACGCAATTCTAACCCTAAATTAGGCAACTTTTGGAAGTCTAGGGGTCTAGAAACAACCTCTAAGTTGGGTGAATTATCTTGTGAGATGGATTCATCTATGGAATTAGGCAAATCATCCACAGGGTCATCTATATGTTCTGTTTGGAACAGAGAGTCACTACAAGATTCATCCTCATCAGCATATAATCTTTGACATTCAAGAACTCTCAATCTTTGTTCCAAACTAGGCGGTGTGTGTTTATAATACTTCTCATATATCTCTAGCGGAGATTCTTCACTTACCAAATGTGGATCAAAAACTCCATACCGTTGCCTACGCTTATATTCTGCAAGCGTCATCTCAGACGAGGTTTCCTGATAATTTGACTTTCTACGCTTATATTCCGCCAACGTCATCTTAGGTGACGTCTCCTCAGAAGAAGTCATCATCCTCAAAAATTCCCTGAAAAGAAATACAAAAAGAAACGCATAAAAAGGAAAAAAAAAATCTAAAAAAAAATGAAAATACTGTACATAATAAAAAAAAAAAAAAAAACCTAAAAATTAAAAACAAATCCGCGTCGGCGGCGCCAAAATGATGTGATTTTTAATCGTTGTTGCAAATAAGGATTCGAACTCTAAGACTTGTAAAGATTAAATTTAAAGATTTAATCAAAATAATAAACAAAGGAGAGAGTTACTGGGACTAGGATTCCACCGAATTCATATCATAAGGATCAATTATTTATTCTCAATAATTATCGCTTAATAAATAAAATAACATGGACTCTTATTTTTGCCAAAGTAGATTCTCAAAATATTAGTTATAAATTATAAGCATGGGACATCAAACATCTAAGCAAGTATGACCCATCAAATAAAATGATAACTAATTAATTCAAGTCATAATTCTATTTTAGTTAGTGCAAAAGTCAAATAGAAAAATAAAATAAATTTACCCATGTATGAAATTCGGATTCCTCCATCGACCCAGTGTAGGGGTCTAGCTCATCATGTTTTAGACACTCTTAAAAGATTATTTTATTACTCGAAAAGTGTTTACAATGGTGAAAATGAAGAAAAATTAAACGCAACTATTTTTCTCTTCCAAAACTCTCCTCTCTCCGGATGCCTGTTTGGTCCTATTAGCACCCTATTTATACACAACAACCCATTACTCAAACATCTTTTCAAAATATTCTTCTATAACTCCACGAGATCTTCTCTTTAATGAAAGATATCTCAGGAATAATTTCTTTCTCCATTTATCACACATCTTCCTCTATTTGCTAGAATAAAATCCTGGGGATATTTTTTTTATAAATAAAACCACAGATTTTCTTTCTCCTTTTCAATAAAAACAAACTCATCAATATATTATCTCTTTTAACTTCAAGATATGAAAACTTCCTGTATAATAGGCAAGAAGATATCTTTTCCTTAAATCTTTGAGATCTCCCATAAATTATGTGAATCTGTTTCAAATGAAGAAGAAGAAGAGGGTGCCTCTATCCATTTGTTGGGTGCCCATATATGAAATGATAGGTGCCTTTATCAGCTCCTCTGGTTGCCTTTAACACTTTTTGGAGCTATTTTTCCAAAATAGCTTATTTCCTTGAAAAGACTTCAAACAATATTATTAGTGATTAAATTAGTCATAGTGAATGTAGTTATGGGTGAAAATGTGTCACACTTGCGTGCTCATCAACTACCAAAACCTCCATTAACGAGCGAGTTCGGTATCCTGCGTGTTTGGAAAACGTAACCGAACTACACTTTCAGGTGTGTTCGGTTACATGTTCTTGACATATGGTAACCGAACTGGCCCAAATCTACATAAAAAATTTCATATTTTTGAAAGTTTGGAGCAATTAAACCAAGATTATCTAAGTTTGAAGCATACCTGATAACCCAAATGCTCTTCCTCCGGTTGTGGTTGGAAAAATCCATCGTTTTCATCTTGAGATTGAGTTTGGGAAGAATACAATCACCATCTAAGAAATAACTCATATTCGGATCATTGTGAAGATTAACAAATACTCTAGGAGAGGAAGAAGATGAAGATTCAGATGTGCTATCATCAATTGAATCATCACTTGAATACTCAAGATTAGTGAACTAAAAAATAAATTATTTTCCATGTTTTTCTTCTTCATCTTCTCTAACTTTACTCTCTCAATAATTCTACTTCTTTAGCTTAATCATTTCACTAATGATTTCACTAATCATTACCCAAAATTAATCAGGAGGGTAGTTTAGGTATTAATATAAATATCTAGATAAGGGGTGACTTAGATTTACTTCTAAATGTATTACTAAAAATAGAACCATGGTCCCCCAAAAAAAAACCATAGTCCCCAAAAAATCGTTCTTTATGAACTATTTACAAGGCCGATTTTCCAATTTTGTTTTGTGTGCGATAGTTTGTATTAGCGATTATAATTCTAATGGTATTGGTGTTGCTTAATTAATGTATCATTATGTTAAAATTTTGGTCTTAATTAGGTAGTACAATTCATGCTGGTAGTAATATATATGTATTCAATGATACTCTAAGTTTATCCGAGTATTAGACCGAGTTCAGGTGAGTTCCAAGTGTGCATTCATTACTGCAAGCTCCCCAACCGAGTTGGAACTAAAAACGAGTGAAACTACTTTGCTTAGGACTGGAATGTTATGAAAGGAAAATGCAAAGACGTTTCGTATCTTTTTAATTATGCTTCTCTTTGTAATATTTGGAAGGAAAGGGACAATAGAGTGTTTGGTTGTATTAAAACTGACTGAAACTTACAAGAAGATCACAAAGATGTTTATAAAGCCACACATCAAGAAATGAAAGAAGAGGAAGGCGGTGGCAGACTGTCGATAATCACAGTTTTCGTACAGACATAAAACATAATGTGACCGTTTTAATCACTAGATGCATAGAGTTACGATTGAATTACTAAATACACCTACATAAGTATTAAACACAGACACAAGAGTCTGCTAACATCCCTCTCAAACTGAGGGCCAGAGTAGTGCATCAGTTTGGCTTGCAGTTTGAAAAACAAACTCTTTAACATGCTCTTGGTGAAGGCATTCGTAATCTGCAAAACTGAAGAAGTATACTTGACTACTAGAAACCAGTAGTCACCAAACTTCTAACAATATGATAATCAACTTCAACATGTTTGGTTCTAACACGTAGAATAGGATTGTCAACTAGATGAGCATCACCAACATTGTTACAGTGGATGGTACAAGGATACTGACAAGAAGATGAAAAATCCATCTAACTTCGAGAGCTGCCACTGCTAGAGACTTTTATGCAACTTCAGTGGAGGAATTAGATAATTTAGTTGCTTCTTTGAAGGCCGAGCCACCAAATATGAACTAAAAACACGCAATATCTTGCAGTAGACTTCCTTGTATCATGAAAAGATGCCTAATCATTATCATAATATACAACAAAAGAAGAGAAATCTCCACTAGTAAGAGGGATTCCAGAATAAGTGACCCCTTGACATAACTAATGAAGACTACCTGAAAATAAGGGGGTACAAAGTACACCACCAACTTTTTGTTCGGCAACCTGTATAGAAAAAACCTAATACAATTGCAAGTATACCAACTTAATAATCATTAATAATATGTATATAGAGTTTATATCTCTATCTATTCTCAATCAGAAAGACTAGAGAATGGAGTCCGTGAACCTGATTGCTAAGAAAAGTACTTGGACGAACCAAAAATCAATATCCAAGATCAATCTAGTCGCATCCAAATATCCATATATGAGTTCTGTCAAGTAAAAAACTTATTATCTGTCTTTCAAAATACGAATACTACAAGAAACGAGTCTCGTAATGATCTTAATTATATGGAAGTATATCCTAACATTGAATACATACTACTTGTGCAAATCTTATTATAAATATAAATAATATAATGTGGAAAGGCAAAAACACAAGACACCATAAGTTTTGTTAACGAGGAAACCGCAATGGCAGAAAAATCCTTGAACCTGATCCACATTTGAACACCAAACTGTATTAGGACGCTACAGACACTAGCCTACTACCAAACTTCGGACTGGAATGCAACTGAGTCTGAATCCACCCTCCAAGAGATTCAGTTACGTTCGCGCTCCTTACGTCTCTTGAACCTCGCAGGGGTCTACGCAATTGATTCCGTTAGCTGACGTCCTTTATATTCTAAGAGTTGCGTCAACCTAAGTGAAGACTTTTGATACCAATCTACCTCTAACAGATAATCCAATTTGATTTCCCTTTAGATCAAAGATCAAGGCTTAGAAATCTGTTTGCAATAGAGAAAGCTAGCAAACCTCACAATCGGGAACACTTTCACTCAATTAGCTAATAGTGATAGTGATAAGAAAGGTGTTCGATTCCTGGACTTGCAAAAGTTGATTTTAGACCTAAACTACAAAAAGAGATAATATCGAGTTTCGAGAGTACTGGGGCTAAAAATTTCACCATTCACCAATATTTATGTGATTCAATATTTTTTTTTAATGCAATCCATAAATTCAATTTGATTCTAAATTATTGCCATCATTAAATTTTTAAAATACCAATTGTTAGTCGCAAGTATGAAGCACCGAAAGTCATAGACTAAGCATGCATCATCAAGAGAAAACACCACTATTAATAAAAACCATTTAATCAATTTTTATTCAATGCAAATAATCATAATAAGAATTGCTAAATAGATTTTACCACATATTTGTTGGAAAAATGGCTTCCCATGTTGCCTCAGCAATGGGGTTTAGCTCCACATGGTGAAAACACTGTCAAAATAATTTTTCATTGCTCAAATGGTATTTACAAAGATGAAAAGAGAGAATAATAAAACAACGAGTTTACAACGGTTTATTGCCGTTACAAAATCGATGTTATAAAACAAGTATTGCAGATAAAAAAATAAGTTTTGCAAAAAGTTTGTTGCGAATACTGTTGAAAAATGGCAGTTCTCTATGACAGACTTCAGCAACTAAATGTTCCTTTTTTTATTCTCTTCTGCACCAGCAGAAAAATTTCTCTGCAACTTTTATTTCTCGACTATGTAGTCTATATTAGGTCCCCAAATTCCCCATCCTCCTTCTAAACACTTCCTACGCCCTTTATATACTCAACGACATTAAAAATCTCGCCTCATAACTCCCGCATAATCTGATTTTACTCCCCTGCCAAGTTATCAGAATTATTTCCTTTTTTTCTTCTCCGCGCGTTTGCTGGAAGCTAAGATCATCCAAACACGTTATAAACACACCCTGATTGAGTCAAGCACTCTCCAACACGTTCCATACATTCAATCTTCCAAATATATCTCGACAGAATCCCGTAAATATTTCATTCTTTATTTTATCTCCATACCGGTGATTTAATCCCTATTTGATCGAATCTGGGGGACTTACCATTCTTGTTTACCCTTAACAGTCCCAAATCAATCCAAATCTGCGATTGAACCTCACTAAAACTCTTCCAAATACGATACAGCAAATATCACAGGTGGCTGGTTATTTTCCTGCCAAGAATCTACTTGAATTTGAGAAGAAAATGAAGTCCCCCTATCCTCCGTTGGGTCCCTTTGGCACATGCCTTGGGGGTGCCTTTAGTAATTTTTGGAGCCGCTTTTAACACTTTTCCTGGGTGCCTTTAACACTTTTCTGGGGTGCCTTTAGTAATTTTTTCCGGGGTACAAATATCACTTTTCGAGCAACTTTTTCATAAGAGTTCATTTCTCCAAAAACAGTTACAAATACACAAAAAAACAGAATAACTACAAAATCGAGTACCAACAACACGTAGATTTGAGATTAAATCAGCAACAAAAATATTTCTATCAAATAGTGTAGTTGCAGGAAATCCTACACTACACCCTTCATATGATTTCATTAATACTCAACTCATTTTTAGATCTACTTTCTTAATTTTATTGATGAATCTTTGAATATTCTTACAAGAAAAAATAAATGAATCAAGAATAACCTCTGCTCTATACCTTCTCTCTCATATTTACTTGTTTCTTTCTCAAAAAAGATTTCCCTCTTTCCTCACAGTTGAACGATTATTTATAAGGAAATACATAGTGGATGACAGCTAATTTGTCCTTTATTTTCGGATATGGCTTGCGACATTCTCGCAACCTTACAAATGTTAATCTCGCAAACTCTTTAATTTTCGCAGGATTATCACGTCTTTCTCATGATTTTAGCTGATGTCGTTTATTATATCGTTTCTGAAATTGTTCTGCGACGCTGTTGTGTTGTGTTGTTGATAATTTCGCTGAAATATTATTGCTGCGAGATTCTGATCCTACATCTTGCCTCTTCTCATATCTTCTCTGCAAAGTAGAGAATGATGTGAGAAATGCCGCAGCTATTCATTTCTTCATGTTCTGCATTTATCACACGTATTCTTTCTTCCATCTGTTTCTTGACACGTCTTTTGTAACCGCTGTTTTTTAACCGCTTTTATCTTTCCGTATTAATCGTGTTTATCTTCTCGAGGAAAATTTCCCTCTATATATACTCTTTCTCACTCTCTTCTTCTTTCTTTTTATTTTCTCTGCAACTTCATCGTTCTTCTGCAAATTCCGTTATTGCAACTTTTCTTCTTTCTTCTTCAATCTTTTTAAGTTCTTCTTCATCTTCATACTATTTCCTCTGCAAATTTTCATCATTTGTAATTTTCTTCGAAATAATCTTCCTGCTAGTGTCTTCCATGGATTCATCAAGGTTAGTTTTCTTTTCTTCTTTATGGGTTTTGTTGAAATTGATCTTGTTTACGTCCTTATTTGATGTTGTTTATATGATTCCCATACTGTTGTTATTTCAGCAAAAGCGCCTCCAACACTAAATTCACAGTTCAGAACCCTAATATTCCCAAACCGCAGCATAAGGTTGTTGCGCATAAAAGAAAGTCTGTGAATCAGAAGGTAGTAAGAAACATTATTCTTTTCTAATAACAATATTGTTGCCTATATTTCTTATCTGGATTGTAATTCGCAGGGTGATAAGGATGTCAATAAACTTCTCAAGAAATCTCGCCACCTTAAAATTGTTGAAACTTCTGTTCCATTCCACTTACTTATCTCTTCTAAGTCTCCTGCGACATCTTCGCAAGATAAACCATCATCTCCAATTCGCGAAAAAGCTGCCTCAGACTTCATTTCTTCAGCTGACCTTTCAATGATTGAAACCCCCATTATTGATCCCTCTGTAAATGAAACTTCTTCTCTTCCTTTTAACAATATTTCTAAACCTTTTATCATTGCCAGTTCTCTACCTAAATCTCTTCCCTTTTCGAAAAAAACCGTGGAAGGAATAGATATTGCTTTCAAAGTTTTGTCCGAAGTCCTAGATGATGGCAAGAAGTCTTCCATTCATCCTCTCAAGTCTAGTATTTGCAAAATTCTGAGCAAGCATTTAGGTTCTGACAGAGCTGCTTCGCAGACAGCTTTGGAAAAAGAGTGTAATGCTCTTTGTCTCGAAAATCAAAAGCTTCAGAATGTTTTGTTGGATCGTGACAATCTTCGCAAGAAGAATGATGAATTGGGAGGTATGATTTTCTTATCTGTGTCTTCAATTTTACCTTTTAATGGTTTTATCCTTCCCATATTTAATTATCCTTGAAATCCCTCTTTCGCATGTTAAGCCTTAAACCAGAAACGAATAATTGAGAGATATCAATTTGAATCTGTTGTTGAAGAAGCCCGTGTTGATAAAGAAATTTTGATGGATCAATATAACCAATTAGATAACCTCTATTCATATTCTCTTGATCATATAAATAATCTTACCAATGAAAATACCCAATTAGTTCAGAGGCAAGATTTATTAAGTAATGAGGTATCTCGCCTTTCTTATTCTTTAACTAAAGCTAATTTAGGGATGGAAACTTTATCAGATGAGAATAAAACCTTATCTCAAGAGAAGCGATCTTGTTTAAACAAGATAGCGATATCTTCGCAACAACTTAGCATTCTTCAGAAAGTATGTGATGACCAAGAACAATCTCTTCGCTCTTTGAGAAATGAACTTAAAGAAGTAACAGAGTCATCTATCGCTGAAAGAGATACACTCATTCAAGGTAGAATAGCTTTAAGTGTAAAGGCGAATCAACTTAAAGAACAATATTCCAAATTAGAAGAATCTTATTCTTCTCTTGCGAAGAAAAATGCCTTTCTTATTTCTAAAGAGAAAAATCTTCAGTCTCGACTTAAAGGTTTAGTTGGAGATAAATTTGATGACGCAATGGACCGTTGGGAGAATAGTTGTCTGACCTTGATTCAACACCTTATTTCGCAAAAGGAAGGTAGTCATAATAGTTTGACTGCCTTAACTATCTTTTCTTTGTCATATCTTTTGAGTTCTTCATCTTATTGAAATTTTGTATTCTACCTTTCGCAGAGTCTGAGAAGAATCTTCATTCCTCCATTTCTGTTTTGGAGGCTAAATATGCCAAAATTCGCAAAGAAAATGCATTGTCTCTGTCCTTACTGGTTCTCGCGACCGAGCAGAAAGAAGACTTGATTATCTTGCTTATTTTAAGGATATTCAAGATAGGAATCATCAGAGAGCACTTCTTCGTCAAGTTCATCTCCGGCTGAAGTCCTTGTAAATGATATTTTATTGTCCAAATCTCTTCCTCCTACATCAATCGAACCTTTGGAAGTAGATGATGATGAAGTTCCTCGTCCTGCTGATAGTGATTATGATTATGAAAGTGGTGCAGAGGATAATTCTTGGAAGATGAAGAAGAAATTCCTTCTAAGGAAGCATCTGCTGGTGTTAATCAAAATGAAAGAAAAAATCTCTCTGAAGAAGTAATTGCTGGCGATAATCAAGGTGCTAATCAAGGCGAAGATCAGAATCGAAATGAAGGAGCTTGCGATAATGAGAACATTGGCGAAGAACGTTTTATCTCCTTCTACTGGAATTAATACTGAAGCTGAGCTTCTTTGTCTATGTTATTAACTTTTTGCGAATATATTCTTCAACCAACTTTGGAATCAATTTTCCTTTTAGTATTTTGCTGGAGAAAGATAATGCTTCTTGTTTTTGATTCCCATACTTGCCTCTCATTATCTTTCTTGAAAAATAATCTGTTACGAATACTTATAAATATTTTTTTTATCATGTGGTCTTATTTTCCTTCCTAATTAAAGGTCTTATTATGCCACCTCTTGTCATTGCGACAAAATCGCAGGACGTCCTTGCACTTTCATGCAAAAACCCATTGATCTTGCCTTAACTTTTTCTTTTGTATTATGGCCTCTTCAGGAATGTTGCGACAATATGACAGGCCTAAATATTCTTGCGAAAATAAAGCCCCATGACATTGCCGTCTTGCGACGAAATCGCAGGACGTCTTCGCACTTTCATGCGAAAACCCATTGATCTCGTCTTATCTTTTTCTTTTGTATTATTGCCTCTTCAGGATTGTTGCACAAATATGACAAGCCTTAATACCCTTGCGAATAAAAAGCCTCATGACATTTGCGTCTTAAGACACTTATCAGCTCCCTAATGGAGGGTGCCGCCCTTATCTCCCCCTGGTTGCCCCTTCAAGGAGGCGTACTTCTACCATACAAGGTTAGCTCCTCCCATCCAGTCTTAACAACAACCAGTTGTTTTCGCAGCCTCTTATCCCTTTTACCTATAGGGCTTATGGTTACGAGACTGCACCCTAAGTGGGGTTTTCTTCGGGCCGAGTGCAGTATAAGCCAAGACTTGTCAAGAATGGCAAGGTACGCTTCAAACGTCCCTGGCACTCTTGACTCAACCGTGTACCTCGGCGCCTTGATCAGATCTGCACTCCTTGGGAGAGTCCTTATTACCTTAGTCGCCCAACCTAAGTCATATGCTTAAGCTGAGAATCCAAGGTGCCTCTCCCGGATGGGCTTTATTGACCCCAAATCTCCATGACTCAGGTTCCGGTGGCGGTGTAGCCTTTCCCTGAGCCATGCAACAGGTACCCCCTAATATGACGTACTTTAGGTCTTACATTTGCCTCTTGCGAAATTTTATTCGCGAACTAGGGTGTACGCCATAAAGGTTCGCCCCTTTCTTTTATGTCATTGTTCTGTGATTATCTCTGCGAAAATTTCGCACATCATGATCTTGTTTTGATATGAATAATCTTGCAATTATTCTTTCAGAATCCATAACTTCTCAAAGCTTCTTACATAATATCTTTTTAAGTACAACCTGTTCCATGGTCTGTCAAGTCTATGACCAACATCTCTACCTTCTGGATCCATTAATCTATAAGCTCCTGTTCCAACTATCTCCTTAATGATGTAAGGTCCATCCCATTTTTTCGCTAATTTTCCACCATTTTCTCGCTGATATATTGGTGTCTCTCGCAGAACTAAATCTCCTGGTTGGAATTCGCGTACTTTGACACGTTTATTATATTCTCGGGCTAATCTTCGCTGATAATTCTCCATATGTTGTAAAGCTTTTTCTCTTCTTTCTTCTAATTCATCAAGTTTGTTTAAGATCAAACCCGCACTAAGATTTTTCTCCCAAGCTTCTCTTTTGTTGTCGGAATAACAACTTCTGTTGGTAACACCGCTTCAACTCCGTATGTTAAACAAAAAGGTGACATTCCAGTAGCTTCTCTTCTAGTTGTATTATCCCATACTGCATTATGTACTTGTTCGCACCATGCTCTGTGATGTCCTTCCAATTTCTTCTTTAATATATCTGCAATTGTTTTGTTTGTTGCTTCTACCTGCCCATTAGCTTGTGGATACAAAGGAGTAGACTTTCCACATTTTATCTTAATGCATTAAGTAACATTTCTATGTTCTGTCCTTCAAATGTTTCCCATTATCAGATACCAACTGCGCAGGAATTCCGAATCTGCAAATGATATTTTCGAATATGAATGTAAAGATATCTTTGTCGCGAATATGTGTACTGCCTTCACTTCTGTCCATTTTGTGAAATAATCTGTTGCGACTATTAAGTATCTTCTTTGTCCAGAACCTGGTAAAAATGGCCCCACAATATCTAAGCCCCACTTTCCAAAAGGCCACACACTGGTTGAAGATGACAATGGTGCTCCAGGTGCATGTATTTTCTTTCCATGCCTGACAATCTTCGCAACGTCTTGATATTTTTTTGCATCTTCGTGCATGTATGGCCAGTAATAGCCTTGCATTTTTGCTCTATGTGCCAAAGATCTTCCCCCGCTATGATTGCCAGCATCCCCACTATGTAACATTTTTAGCACTTTTTCTCCTTCCTCTCGTGTCAAACATCTGAGTGATGGTCCATTAAAGGATTTTCGGTATAGCACCCATCTCTTAATTCATAATTCGTTGCACGGCTTTTTAACTTGTGTGTTTCCAATCTATTTCTTGGTGTTTCTCCTTTCGCCAAATATGCATGAAGTTCCATTCTCCAATCTGCGATATTGTTCGTTTGTTTTCTCTTCTTTCGTCTATTATCATCACGTCCACTTCTTCTTCTTCTTTATTGATTGATGGTGACAGAAGTGTTTGTATTTTTATGCATCTCGCAGTTGGATCTGTCATCATGCTTGAGATGAAAGCAAAAGCGTCTGCGAGTCTGTTATCCTTCTTGAAATGTGCCTCCATTTTATTTTTGGGATTTTCGCTGACAATTCTTCAACGAGCTTCTTGTATTTCTTCAAGGATGGTTCATTTGTAGTATACTCTCCCTTTATTTGGCGAATAACTAGCTGCGAATCACTAGTGATCCTGGCATTTTCTAGTTTCATTTCTATTGCGAATTTTAAGGCATGTATCACAGCTTCATATTCCGTTTCATTATTAGTGGATGCGAATTCCAATCTGAATGAAAAAGCCATCTTTATTCCTTCTGGCGAAATTAAAACAATTCCAACTCCATTTCCTTCTCCATTTGATGATCCATCTACCAATATCTCCCATCTATTTGGTTCTGTTAATAAATCTTTTGGATCTCCGTGTTCTTCTTCTATATCCATCATTTCTTCTACCGCTTCATCTTCTTCTAAAGGAAATTCTGCCAAGAAATCTGCAACAACTTGTGATTTTGGTGAAGACAAAATTTCATATTTAATATCAAAGTGGCCTACTTGTGCATTCCATCTCTCCACTCTTCCTGATCTTTTAGAATTCTTCATCACTGATTCAATTGGTACTTTTGTTAATACCTTTATCTTGTGCGCTTGAAAATATATGCGGAGCTTAAATGATGCATAAACTAATGCTAAGATTAACTTCTCAATCTTTGAGTAATTCTTCTCGGCAGTATTAAAAGTTTTGCTAATGTAATAAATGGGTTTCTCCACTCCTGCGTCTATTCGCAATAACACAACACTTAATGCATGCGACGTCGTCGCAAGATAGATCAATAATTCTTCTCCTGATTCTGCTTTTTGTAAAATAGTTGTATTCATAAGATGTTCTTTGATCCCTTGAAAAGCTTTTTCGCATTCATCAGTCCATTTAATTTCGCACCCTTCTTGAGTATATCGAAAAAATATTTGCATTTGTTTGATGATCGCGAGATGAATCTCCCCAGCGAAGCTAGAAGTCCATTCAATTTCTGTACATCTTTTATTGTTACTGGTGTTGGCATGTCACGAATTGCTTGCACTTTTTCTGGATCAACCTGTATTCCTTCTTTTGATACAATGTAGCCTAAAAATTTTCCCGATGCAAATCCAATAGTACACTTCTGAGGATTCAATTTAATGTTGTACCGCCGCATTTGTTCAAAAATCTCCCTCAGGTCCTGTATATGGTCTTTGGCTTCTTTGGTCTTTACTAACATGTCATCCACGTATACTTATAATGTTTTGTGTATCCATTTTGCGGACACCTTCTCTACCATTCTTTGGTATGTCTCTCCCACATTTCGCAAACCAAGTGGCATTTTCGTGTAACAATATAAACCTCTAGGGGCGAAGAAAGCAGTATTTTCTTGATCTTCTTCAGCGAGAGGGATTTGGTTATACCCTTTGTACCCATCTAAAGACGATACTCTATCATTTACCGCTGCGGATTCCACCATTTGAGGAATATCTGGTAACGCAAAACTATCTTTGGGGCAAGCTTTGCTTAAATCAGTGAAATCTATGCAAATCCTGATTCCTTTGTTTTTCTTTGGGACAATGACCATATTCGCTATCCATTCTGGGTATTTAGCTTCTCTTATGATTCCCACATCAAGCATTTTCTGTAGTTCTTCTTCTATTTGGGAATGGTAAGTTGTTGCAATTTTTCTTATTCTCTGTTTAAATGGTCTCACATTTTTGTTAATCTCCAACTTGTGGCATGCAATTGATGGATCTATTCCCGGTATCTCATCCATGCTTCCTGCGAAAACATCTTTATATTCTCGCAAAAGGTTAACAGTTCTTTCTTCTTCTTCCACATCCATTTTGGTTCCAATTCTCAATATTAAAGGTTCTTCTATAGTCTCAATGTTTATTTCTTTTGTTGGTTCTGCGGCAGTGTAAATGGGCTTGGGTTCTCCCATTGGTGTTGGTTCTTTTATTGTTTTCACAGGTCCTTCTCCTTCTTCTGAAATTTCGCTAGGTATTCCCTTGCCTTATTTTGCCCTTATCATATATACTCTAAATTCTTCTTCTTTCTTTGCTTTCTTTGCCAATTTTCTGCGAAATTGTTTCCTTTTTGCTTGTCCTTCATAATGCTTTACTTCAATTTGATGACATAATTTCGCATTATCAATATCTCCTCTGATTTCTCTTATTCCATTTGGTGTGGGAATTTAATACATTGATGTAACGTTGATACTACAGCTTTTATCGCATGTCCCATGGTCTTCCTAACAACATATTATACGGTGATTCCATATCCACCACGCATAGTGTTACGTTTGTTTCGGTCTCTCCAAGTGGAATTCGTACCACTACTTCTCCTTTAGGTTTTGTTGTGGATTTTCCAAAGCCATGAACAAAATATGTTGAACTGGACATTTCTTATCTTTAAATCCCATTCCCCATGATAAAATATTATATCCACTGAACTTCCTGTATCGATTAAAGTTATGTTCAATATCCATTCTCCCGTGGATTTTGTTGTTGTCTCCTTCTATTTTCGCGTAATAGGAACTGTAATAACCAATGGAGATGTGTGGTTCAAATTTTCTTTTGGTATTTCTGCCGCCATGAATGTAATTTTTTGCTTTTCCCAATCTTTCAAAGGTGATGTCTTTTCTACCGCCATAACCTTCCTTCCTTTAAAATTTCGTTTATGTATTCTTCCTTTGATGTTTTCATGGAATTCATTAACCATCGTTTTTGTTATCATATTATACTCCAATCTTTTGTCATCTTCATTGATTCTAATCATTTTTCTTTTAACTGGTTCACTGATTTATTTAATCACTTTCTTGATTTGAACAATCTCAACAATAATCTTCAACTTTTTGATCTTCAAGTCCCTGTTTCTTTTGATTTTCTAGAATAATCTTCAATACCTCCATGTTTCTAGCGTCATTATGTAGTTGCAGGAAATCCTACACTACACCCTTCATATGATTTCATTAATACTCAACTCATTTTTAGATCTACAATCTTAATTTTATTGATGGATCTTTGAATATTCTTACAAGAAAAGATAAAGGAATCAAGAATAACCTCTGCTCTATACCTTCTCTCTCCTATTTACTTGTTTCTTTCTCAAAAAAGATCTCCCTCTTTCCTCACAGTTGAACAACTATTTATAAGGAAATACATAGTGGATGACAGCTAATCTGTCCTTTATTTTCGGAAATGGCTTGCGACATTCTCGCAACCTTACAAATGTTAATCTCGCAAACTCTTTAATTTTCGCAGGATTATCACATCTTTATCATGATTTTAGCTGACGTCGTTTATTATATCGTTTCAGAAATTGTTCTGCGACGCTGTTGTGTTGTGTTGTTGATAATTTCGCTGAAATATTATTGTTGCGAGATTCTGATCCTACAAATAGTACAAAAAAAAATTCTTACAGATATGCCATTAGTGTCTCAAAAACTTATGAAAGGTCCCTTAACCAATCACATGCACCATCACATTGAAACTCTTTGATTTTGGTGTCCAATAATTTTCCATTGAAAATTTAAACAACATGAAACAACTTAAGCTCTCAGATATACATTTCATGGAAAAAAATCAATTGAACTTGCTAAGATTATCAACAAACAAGATGGGATATCTAAAGCCTAGATGTGACAAAATAGGTGTAGGACCACAAATATCACAATGCACAAGGCTTACAAGACTGCGAAGTAGAAACTAAAAAAAAAAAAAGTAAACTATGACTCTTTCCAAGATGATAACAAATTAACTCAAAGTATTTATTAGACAACTTTCGGGCACCTTCATTATGGATATTTTTCAAAAATTTTGATGTTGGATGGCCAAGTCTTTAATGCCAAAGAGATGAAGAAGCTACTAAAGAAGTAGAAGTGTAGTAGAAGCTGAAAAGACGAGGGTACCCAAATACACCACAATCTTTTATTTTGATCACAACTTATACAAGGCCCACTATGTATAAACCTCTTGGAGATACAATCACTCAAGGAATATTTCAACAAAGTGTCCACTTGATAAGGGTTAGTCCGTACTGGCCTAACTCGTGAATTAAATATCAAAGGCAAGTGGAGAAAACCAATACACTTTGTGTGATTGTCTATGGATATGGAATCGAGACAATACAACAACAAAGTGATCACTTGATAAAAGGTACGGAAATAACCGAAACCAATGGGATCAATATCAAGTGCCCAGTTAACGTACAAAGTGCAATTTACTTTAGTTATAATAAAACAATTATAATGCGTAAATTAAAAGTAAATGGCACAACAAGATTTTGTTAACGAGGAAACCGCAAATGCAGAAAAACCCCGGGACCTTGTCCAGAATTGAATACTCTCATGATTAAGCCGCTATACAAAATCAAACCAACTTCGTATAGTTGAGACCAAGTAACTAAACCTATAGTTCACCTAGTTCCGTCTGTATTCCCACGCCTCCAACTTGTAATAAGTCACGTACTTGGAAAAATTCCTTTGGTTCATATTCCAAACAGTAAAGGAACAACAAATTTGTTTGATAACAACTCTTTTCAAGCAAGTGATATGAGTTCGACAAAAGGCTCTTTCGTTTATCCCCATAAACTCCTTTGTTAGGTCCTTAGATATATCTAATAACAACTACCAAAGTAATATTCAATATTTTGCAATCAATACTTTAAATCACAAAGAATTGTATTGATGCCGATCTACTCAACTAATCAATCAAATCTATCACAGAGATAAACCGATTATAGTTGGATCCTCTTTACCCGAGACACGTATTGTGCACACCAAAGATTATGAACCCAAATTAGAAATCTTCTTTGTCTTCAAATCTTCTTAGATCTTCAATAAACACCTGCACACAATCAACTTGAATCTCTTGTGATCAATCACACACAGAACGGAGTCTGTTAACAATGGATTATCACAAGACGTCTTTAGATCTACAAACAGTCTAAAGATCCCCGTCGAAACTTCGATCTAGTTTGAGTGAATCTTATATCAAAATAGAAGATTCTCAAGCATAAACAAACTAGGTGCAATCAAAGTTCAACCACCGTTAGTCAATCAAATCAATCGAAAACAAAAGATAAACCGAAATTATCTAGTTTCCCACCAACGGTACTAATAGAGCTTCTCAATCCCAAAGAAGTCTGTAAACCGAGAGTCCATAAGAGATTTCTCCTAATTAGGTTACTTTCCTCTCCGAATAGGCGGCTCCACCAGTAACAACACAACTAGGTAGTTTTGTTGGCTCTGAGGATTAGTTTGCTCGAAATGCAAACTTTGATATTTATAGACCAACGAAGTATGGACACCAAGAAATTTCCAATACCGAAAATATTCTCAAGATATGCAATAAATTCCAAATTCGGTTTTCATAATTCCTGGAAATGCTTTGTCCAAATATTGACCGAAATCTCTAAGAAAATCTCCAATTAGTAAATGCACATTACTAACTTTTATTTTCCAAATATAAAATTAAAAACCTTAATGAAAAGATTCTCAATTTATTTTCGATCCGGGATTCTTCTTTAGCTATTAAGGAATATCTTTGAACAATAAAAGATAAACGTTACTGCACATGTTCAAAGTATGTCGACATCTTTACTTTGTAAGTCCTTTTTTTTCATACTTACAATCTTGGAATTAATTTGTCACACTTCCAAACAAGTTTAGAATTGGTTCATCTAACTTCCAAGAACTATGTGATTGATTATCCTATCAAATCATTAAACATGGGTTTCACGGTTCTATCAAAACAAGTTTCAGTTCTACTTCCATGTGGGTACTATAATTAGCCACATTAGTTACCAAAACTTGGTTGACTAGGTACTAGGATCGGTTCCCACATTTTTATGGTATCTAACTTGTATTTGTTGCACATGTCCATAGGATCGGTTCCCAATTCCTAAAAACGTGTTGCACATGTTCATAGGATCGGTTCCCAATAACTAGAGACTTTTTGCACCTCTTACAAGGATCGATTCCCCTCTTGTGATCGGTTGCACCTCTTACTAGGATTGGTTCCCCTTTTCCTAGAGCTGGTCATACCAATAACACTAAATAAATCATACCATCTCAGGTGATTACTTAAGATCGGTTTCACTAATAAAAAGTCATACCAATACAAAACTCAGGCCTTGTGAATAATTTTACCAAGAACATAAGCAAGTCATGAGCGGTTATACTAATCACACATGTTGGTAGTTCAAAAGATATACAATGAATAACAATACCAATAAGCCTAGCGATTTCCCTTTCGATTCACAAAACAAGTTCATGAATTTACTTCCTTTAAACGAATGAAAAAAAATTGTTTCCTAGGATGAAATATTCACCTCATACCTATACATAATCACAATAGCATTCAAACGATTATGTCGATGTCTCATATATGAAGTTCAAAAGATAAGCTTTATACTTCGTATTGTATTCCTTAATACTACGTCTAACTAGAGTATAATCATTCATAGCTTCGCAGCTATGTTTTCCATATGCACGACTTGAAACATACGTTAGGGAATGAAACAGTTCAAGTCAAATATTACTAACCTCAAGTGGAAGGATGATGTCGTCGTTGTAGCTCCGTACTTCTTCACATTCTTCAATTTTTCATGTAATACTTGTAATGTCTCATATCCTAATACTTTCAAGCTAACTTATACGAAGTTAACTCTAGTACATAATCAAGCGACTCTTTAAATGAGTTTTGGTTCACTAAAATATGACAACCAAACTTGACATACCAACGCTTGGTGGGTTCAACCGAGCTATGCTCTAACAGAAGCTTTCCATGTGAGTGAAGAGGAATGAGCTGGATATAGATTTATATGTGTATACCCTCTTGTAAGCACTTGTGCATTGTAAAGAGATTTTGTTTCATATATCCCACATGGAAAGAATTCAAAAGAACAATTATTCTCAAGAGTAATTTTACAACTGAAAGTAAATTATGTTTAATATGAGGAAGAAATAAAAAATTATTAAAGGTGAAAGAAGTAGCACCACCAGGTGGAATAGAGCCCGAACCTGTTAAAGAAATTGGTACCACCGACAATCATAACCTGCTCCTCACCAGCAAACTCCTCAGTGTCATTCATGAGAGCCGAATTATTAATCATATGGCTAGTTGCTCAAGAATATGAAATCCAAATTGTTCCTTGTCCATTTGAGTTCCAACGACAAGTTGTTGCATTAGAAACCTCACCAAGACCAAGAGATTCATCCTGAGTCCATGGATTAAAAGTATGAGAAGAAGTCTCCGTTCCTACAAAAGATTTTTGAACATAATGTGTGGTATTCTTGGAAGCAGCATATCTAAATCTGCATCTATTTGCAAAATTTCCTTGTTTTTTATAGATTTTACAAGTAATAGAACTATAATTTATAGTTTGCTTATGCATAGGATTAAACTCCCCTTTCTTAAAAGTAAATCCAGAAGTATAAGGAGATGGATATTAAGAATAAGAATATGTGACTGGCTTTTTTTAATTTGGATTAACTTCTTAACAAATAAGGCATGATTTGTATGATCGACAACCAATGAAGAAAAATCTTAAATTTCCCATTCTTTTAGCCATTGCTCGTGATTTATAAGTCGATATCTTAACTCAGCAGAGGAAAGAGGAACCTCTCCAGACTATATTCACTGACTAGACTAGATAAGGTGTACATAACTAGATCTTCATTTGGTACCAGTTCCCCAATTTCAACCAAAGAATCAAGATTTTATATATAATATAGAAAATCAAATATGGAATAATTACCTCTCCTCTGATTCAATTTAGATGACCTCTAAGTTGACACTTTCTTGCAAAGAATTGTTGAATGAAGATATTAAAATGATTATTCCACTTATCTCTTGCAGAGATGGAAGAACATTCACATTGATGCAGGATCCAAAAAAATGATCTGAAGATCTCTATTGAAGATACAAATGATTCAGAACAGGCACATTATTATGTGTTAGAGAATTTCTTAGTTGAACCTACCAAGCGTCAATATCTCAAGTTTGTTTGTTAAATTTTAGTTCCAAAACTCAAGGTTGCTTGATTTGATTGCTAGAGTCAACTTCATTAGGTTAGACTAAGAACAATAAAAATTTTGAGACTCGCTCGTGCTACTCTGAAGAACCTGAAGACGTATCGATATCGACGAACACATCATCCTTATGTTCGAGGTTAGTAACACATAATTGACTCGTTTCATTTATATTTTCATTTCTTCCAAGTCAGTATATATTGAAAACATAATATACAAAATTTATTTATGTATCTTTAGTATTAATGACTTGACCAATTCATTATGATCAAGTGTCAAAGAAGCATATACTAGTTGTTTTACACACCTTAGGTATGTGGATTACGAAGTATGGTTTAGCTATTTGGACTTCGAAGATTCGATATAACACTAATTGTGTTTTTATTTAGTGTATTGAACTTTCATGTTGATTCCATACCTCGAAGACTATGTTTGATTTACATATTTTAAAGAAGTAGACTTGGAAGCTTGTTTCGTAGTTGAAAAGGAATCAAAGGATCTATTCTAGGACCGATCCTTTTAACTAGGATATTTACTAGATACGATCTTAATAATCTCTAGTAGGGTCCATCTCCTATCAAGGATCGTTACTAGGACTGATTCCATACATCACTGCTAGGACCGATCCTTAAGTTAATCAATACATAAATTTTCGTTTTGGCTATTATCGTAGGGTTTGCATAGTTGTCGGAAATGTAGTTTGGTTAATATCGAAAGGTCACAAGATGTAGACATAGCATTTGAACATGTGATAAACTATAATTACTTAACGTTCAAGTATTTTTCTTGATACTCAAGGTGAGATCCCGAAACCGAGATATTCTAAATATTATTCTGATATTTGGAACTATATCCTTTCAACATTCTAGTGGATAAGCTGCATAAGCATATCTCTTGTTGCTACTTGCTACATTAGTAAAGTGTATGTTATATGCTAGCTAATATCACTTGTCATCCAAGAGTGATTTCGGTACGTGAATTGGATTACAGTGGAATTTTAACAAAATCGAAAATAAAAATTTATAGGATATCTTTAGTAAAAAAGAGGGGGTCTAACAACCACACCCAATATTTCGATCGGAAATCTGTATGAACTAACTCCAATATAATTCCAAGAGAATCAACTATACAGTCAGACTTAATCAAGGAAAAACATCCAAGAGTTATATCTCAATTTTTCAGTACAATCTGCAATCGAACAAATATAAATCTGTGAGCCTGATTGATATGAAAAATAATTTGAACGGTATGAAAGACCAACGTTTAAGTGTCAATCAATTTCAATCAACAACCAAAGGTCGGATTTACCAATTGATTGAACTACGCATAACCTGTGATATTTCAATTATATAAACAAACATAATGCGAAATAAATAACACAAACACCAGAAGTTTTGTTAACAAGGAAACCGAAAATGCATAAAAACCCCGGGACCTAGTCCATATTTGAACACCATACTATATTAAGCCGCTACAGACACTACCCTACTACAAGTTAACTTCAGACTGGAATGTAGTGGATCCCTAACCAAGTCTCACACCGACTAAGGTACAGTCGCGTTCCTTACGCCTATGAATCCCATAAAGACTCTGCACACTTGATTCCCTTAGATGATCTCACACACAACTAATAGTTGCTACGGCTCAAAGTCGAAGACTTTATAAACAAATTTGTCTCCCACAGAAAAGTTTATTCTAATAGATAAAACTGTCTCCCGCAAAAATACCTACGAAGTTTTTGTTCCGTCTTTTGATAAATCAAGGTGAACAGGAACCAATTGATAATCTAGTCTTATATTCCCGAAGAACATCCTAGAAATATCAATCACCTCACAATAACTTAACTACATGGTAGTAGAACAAGTTATTATGGAATCACAAAGAATGAGACGAAGAGCTTTGTGATTAGTTTTTATATCTTACCTATCGGAGATAAATCTCGAGCCAATCTTAGAGAAGATAATACTCAATACGATAGAACAAGTGAGATCAGAATACACAATTACAGAGAAAATAGTTGGGTCTGGCTTCAGAATCCCAATGATGTCTTTAAGTCGTTAACCTATAATAGTTTTAGTAAAAACCTAGGTTAAAGGAGAATCGACTCTAGTACGCAACTAATATCACACGGGAGGTGTGGGGATTAGGTTTCCCAGTTGCTAGAGTTCTCCTTTATATAGTCTTCAAATCAGGGTTTGATAGCTTTGAAACAAAGCAATCAATATTCACCGTTAGATGAAATCCTGATTTAAGATTCAAGCTAAGTCTGCTTAAAACCAAAGCAATATTTCTCCACCGTTAGATGGTCTTAGCTTGTTACACACAAATGAAATATAGCTTCATTTAGATATGGGTAACCATACATAAACGTGTATATTGAGTTGGCTCAACAATAGTTAACCGAAGTTAGCCATATGAACACTTTTATATTAACCACATTCATCTAACACTTCTAGATCAAATGATAATCAAATGAATCTAATTGTGCTACTCATAGAATTGTTCAATTGTTTATATTCTCATAGAAGTATACAAGACAGAATTGAAACAAAATCAGATTGACTCAAGAGAATCAATTCATGAACATTAAGCCACGATTTGCAAAGATTGCATTCCTTAATTTATATATGTATTTTTTCATTAGTATGAAATCATACTTAACCAATTTTAGAACTTAAACCAACTCAGTTTGCAAATGGGTACGAAAACTTAAGTTCTGGACTTTGGTCTTGTCCGACAGTTCGCAAATCGGTATGCATATTGTCGTCCCGGACCTAACTCAGGTAGAAATGTTCGCATACTGGTATGCAAACTTGGTTCCCGGACTTTAACAATTAAAACCATTCACATACTGGTATGCAAACTTGGTTTCCGGACCTGAATCATACTACAACAGTTTGCGACTGGTATGCATACTGTGATATTTCCAGACAATGGTTAATTGTTCTAAACTCCCATTTCAATCATTGAAACATCCTTAGAAGACGACAATAGGTGTCTCACACAAACTATTAGTTTATAAGTAATTTTCAATTAATCGAATGATCAATACGACATTCCAAGTAGACATCAAATGACTGTATCACACAAATCATGTAAGATGTTTCAAGGAAATTTTCACATGATCATCTTTTGACTCATTATTTAGTTTCCAACAAATAAATTGTATCCAACTAAACTCGTCAAGAATAATGATGAATGTAGCTAAAGCAAAAAAACTTCCAACAAATAATTCGAGAAAGATATAAGAGTTAAACTCAGCTAGAATGTAGTGGCATCTTTTCTGATGACTACACCCAAGAAGATCTAAAGACTAAGAAACTACTAACAAGCTAGATTCATTCATAAACAAGAAGTAAATAGCAAGATAGTAAAGATTGACACAAGTATGTAACGTGGTTCGGCCATGAAGACCTACGTCCACGGGAAAAAGATGTATTCTTTATTATGATTATAGGTCTTACCCTTGAAGGAGTTACGAATATCTCTTATATTTCTCACTCCCTCTCTATCTAGATCTTCCTCGGGAATTATCTGTAGAAAGACCATATGAGATTACATAAGTTGTCCATCTCCTGTTACATGGACTGGTATTTATAGATAAATAAGACTCGTGAAGGTGTGGCCTCGCCGAGTACACGGAGTTTATCGTCTTCTTCCTAGGGACTTCGGGCGATCTTCTATGATATCCCTCGTGATGGTATGCTGGATTCCTCTCCGAGACATCTCGCCTTGTGCACCATCGTGCGACCCTTCCGAGTAACTTCGTGTTGTATCATTTTCGGGATATAGTATAGGTCGTCCGAACACTCTAGGGTGTTATAGACTCGTTTGCGCCTCTTCTGATCCTTTATTAAATGCGGTCCTCCTTTTTAGACTTGACCGTCTGAGCAGATTAGACCACTCCTTACACGCGTCATTCATGTAACGTTGTAGAAGGCGTCTTGATTCAGACGAACCACTTTATGTGGTATGATTTGGTGCTTCTCTCTTATCGTCTCATTATGAGATCATCTCTTGAGATGATGACACGTGGCGATCGGGTATTTTACCCTCACATTTTGCTCCTTCTCTTTGCAACATGCCAAGGGCATGATGGGAAGAAAACTTTGTAACTGTCCCACCTTTTTCGCCACGTCTGCATTTTAATGCGGTTTTTACCGGCTGGGCCTGAGGCGCCGGTTAATTATCCGTTGGTCCCCTATAAATCTTTTGGGGTACGAGAAAGATGTATTTACTTTCTGTTTTCAGAGTTTAGAACTTTTTTCTGTTCTTTTCTTTCTCTTTATATTGTTGTTTCTCCTTAACTTCCTGTCTCCTATAAAAAGGTTCATTATGTCTAGGAGGAATTCTCCATCTCGAAGACGGTATGTTCTCTCCTCTTTATTGTTTTTCGCTTTCGTCGGTAGTCTACGCCGTTTTCTGTGAACAGTGTTTGTTCTTTGTTGGTTTCCGCCATTGTTTTTCGTCTATGAAGTTTATTTGTTAATCACCAATGTTGTTTTTGGTTAGTTTACTTCTACTGGAATTCTGATTTTCGCCTTCTGTTCGCTTTTTAGCAATACTGGGAAAAATTTGATGGGAACTCAGGGCTCCGACCGTTCCTCCGGTGTCTCCGACGAAGCCTTTTTGGATTTGGTTTGAGCCAGACATCGTCTTCAGAGATTTCAAATCTCCTTTGATACTCCAGAAGGTCAGTTTGGTGTTCTTTCTAAGAAACTGTTTGAGGATAACCCTTGTGGTCCTAATAAGATCATTGTTGTCGTTGGACAACTTGATGCCGGCCTTCGTCTTCCTATGTACTGTCCACTGGATTCTTTTCGGTACGAGATTCTGTGTAAGCTTGACCCTCAGCGAGCCATATATCAACCCAATGGTAATTTTTACCGAATCGCCCGAGAGTGTTCTCGCCGAAGTCAAGGTAAGATTACTGAGCACAAATTGAATCAGTTCGTTCCTGAACAGCGGGATTTGTATACCTCTGACTCTTTCGTGGAGAACTATTAGTGTCAGCAATAAGATTCCTATGATGGCTTCGGAGTGGGGATCTCTAGGACTCGGAAAGCTATCCGAGGTCCTCGCCTTATGACTGATTTGGATCCTCCCGAGCCTACACAGCTTTCTCTTCGTAAGACTCATGATACTAAAAGGCTTGTATCTCATATCCGAGTTGTGGGTCCCTACATCTTTGGTTGGGACGAGATTGGCAATGCTCTTCCCGGAATTCCTGAGATGCACCGCCAACTGCCGGTTTACAGGCCTTGGGAGCTTGGGTGGGTCATTTCTCGAAGACGCCCACCACCATCTGCTCCAGGTGTTGATGATGTTAAGGTATAAAATACTTAATAAACTCTGTCGTTTATGTATATACCTTGCCCCTGTTTTATGCCTCAGCATATGATGACATCTTTTTGGCAGAGGTTACAGATGGTTCTAGTGCCTCCATTACTCCTACTACCGCATCGGTGGCAGAGCATGCACTGGAGATGGATATTGGCGCCTTGTTTGGTGAAAATGAAGTTATTGATCTTGTTGGTGGATATTTTGATGACCTTAATAATCCTCTGTTTGATGGTCCAACCAATCCGAGTGTTACTCCTTCTACTTCGGGTGTGTCACTGTCCCAGGCGAGTCATCTCGCTGGCAGTGTTTTTCTTCCCGAAGCGAATGTTCAAGCGAGCAATATTGCTCCTGGTGTGCGAAGCGGTTTCGCCGGTGGTTTTCCTTCTGCTCCAGGGGCATCGTCAAGTGCTGGTCCCTCCACTGTGGATTGGTGGTCCGAAGAAATGTCCCTTATATTTTCGGACAAGTATGCTAGGATGAGTGAGGAAGAGCAAGCTCGTCTTCCAACCTATCTATCCAAGTCCGTTCAGCATCGATTTGTTGTTGGGGTAAGTATTTTACTTTGACTATCCTTGCAGTCTATGAGTTATAATTTTTTCTCATTGGTATCTGTTGTCTTTTTACTAGAGCAACAATTTGAGGATTGACATGCTTGCCGAGGCTCGTATTGCCAGGAGACAAGCAAGGGCTTTGGACCATGAGAACCAGAATCTGCGTCGTGCTATGGATTTAGCCCAACAAGAATCCTTTTCCTTTCGTCAGGATAGGAAGGAGATGGAAGGCATGTTTGTTTTTCCTTGACCAACTTTTTATTGCTCCGTATTAGATGTTCGAGTTCTGAATGAGTCGAGTCCTTCTATTGAATAGCCACCGTCAAACATTTGGAGGAGAAGATAGAAATTAATGCTCGTAAGCATGCTAGGGGATTGTGCGATCTGAGACTTGATGTAAGTGCTCGTCAATGTAAGATTGATTCCTTGGAAAAGGAAAATGCACAACTCCAGGTAGATACAAATGTGCATCGATATCGCATCGTCGAGCTTCGTGCGATGTTAGAAAATTCCAAGAAAGTGGTTGTTGATCGTGCTGATCTCGTCAAGTTGCTTCGGGCACAGAAATATGAGCTTATTGAAAAGCAGTCTGATCATCTGCCCCGATTGGCTCAGGCTAGTGAGGACAGGGAGGAGCTTGATCGTCTCAAGCGAGAGTTCGTGCGTCTTGAGAGAGAACGTGATGAGCATGTGTTATCATGTCCATAGGGTGATGCTGCTATTATGCCTATTGAGGCACGGATTATTGACATAGATAGTCAGAAATCTCGATTGGAGCAGACCTTAGCTTCTGTGTTAACTGAGCATGAAGGTTGTTTTGCTAGTAGTTTTTCACGCGTGTGATTCTTACGTGTTTCCATGTGTCTCACTTCCTTGATCCATGTTTCTTGCAGTGGCTCGTAAGCGCAATACAGAGCTGGAGGAGCAATTGGAGGAGATGAGGATGACAAGGCAGAACCTTGATGAGGAGCTCAATGCTCTGGTCAGTAACCATGAGCAAGAACTGGAGACTTCACATGCTGACAAAAATCAGAAGTTGAGCAATCTTCATGCAGAGTATAAGGTTATGATGACCAATGCTTGCAAGGCTTCTATTCTTCACGAGCGCCAAAGGATTGCTGCAGCGAATGCTGCCGCTGTTGTTCAACCTTTATCTGTCCAACCCGAGGCCGAGCAAGTTGCACCTAACGTTGCTGAAGGCGAAGATCGGATGGTCACAGATCGTGATGCTCCTGGTGATGGGCAGGCTTAACTTCGTGCGAGTCCGTGTTGGCCTTAGCTTGCCGTTATCTTTTCGTATTTTGTTATGATGATCCCTCGTGTTGTGTCCGAAGTGTTTTTTATAGAAACAATGTTCTTTCATCGCGCCATTTAGGGGATGGCGCTTAACTTCTTCAGGTTTTATTCAGTAGTTTGGCTGACCAACTTCTTCTTTTATTTGATATTTCTGTGAATGTTTTAGTAAGTCCTCATGTGTTGGAGGCAATGGTACTTTTTGTTGAACCTGGTGTTTATAAGTAGAATTTTTCTTACTCATATTATCCGACCAGTACCTTCTTAGGTCTGAAGGGAAGTTTCGCTTTTACTTCAGTTCCAACCATGGGTGGCCGAGCCAAGGAGTGATCAGTTCCTTAATTGGATGGGTCATCTATTACGGTGTTGGATTCTTACTATAACGTAGCTTCCTTTCTGTATTTGGTCTTACCCCTTTTTTGGGTAAATATTTTAATAGTGTTCCTTTTAGGTTACACTGCTCCTTTGGTTTAGTGGCCGAGTTCGGGACTCATTAATCTTTGGAGATTTTTAATACCTCAGTTGAGTGTTTCTCTCCTTAGCCATAGGGAGGTTGCTCAATTCTGAATATTTTCCGCTATGCTAGGACATCATCCGATTTCATGATCGTGATGGCATTAACTTAGGTATTTTTCCTTTTTAGGTAGATTAGGGTGTCCCCCGCTTCATCTGGTTCAATTGACGAGATGGCATTGCCTTAGGTCTATTTTCCGTCTGGGGCAGCTTGGGTGTTGGACCCGCATCATTCCTTGTAGAATGGAAGGTGTGGCTAGCACCGTGCCATGTTTTTGATGGGCTTCGTGTTTTTCGTGCAAGAATGCATGTGAAATAAGGACGTAGATGTTTAATAATAAATTAAAAGAGACGCCTTAAACAAAATAATAACAAAAGTCGTGATTTTATTATCTTCAAAAGAGGGTTTTTGTGAACCCTTAGTACATTTGGGCAAGGTTCATAACCTTGTTACAAGTAGGGATAAAACCCATTTTTCAAAATATAACCTTCTGAGAGGCTGTTCAAGCATTGTATGCTTGTTTGGCATTTTGATATTCCAAAAAGATGTTTTTGTTATCTGCCATCTGGTTGGAGCAACTTTAAGACTGGATGGGAGGAGCTAACCTTGTATGGTAGAAGTACGCCTCCTTGAAGGGGCAACCAGGGGGGAGATAAGGGCGGCACCCTTCATTAGGGAGCTGATAAGTGTCTTAAGACGCAAATATCATAAGGATTTTTATTCGTAAGGATATCAAGGCTTGTCATATTTGTGCAACAATCCTGAATAGGCAATAATACAAAAGAAAAAGATAAGACGAGATCAATGGGTTTTCGCATGAAAGTGCGAAGACGTCCTGCGATTTCGTCGCAGACGGCAATGTCATGGGGCTCTATTTTCGCAAGAATATTTAGGCCTGTCATATTGTCACAACATTCCTGAAGAGGCCATAATACAAAAGAAAAAGTTAAGGCAAGATCAATGGGTTTTTGCATGAAAATGCAAGGACGTCCTGCGGTTTTGTCGCAATGACAAGAGGTGGCATAATAAGACCTTTAATTAGGAAGGCAAAATAAGACCACACAGGAATGAGATTTTGAAAAGAAACAAAATTCACTTCGCAAAAGGTTGCGAAATTATACAACAAGAAAATTTTTATGAAATCTCTCAGTTGGATTCAAATAACAGAGGCAAGTATGGGAATGTATGAAATTATAAAATGTTAGTTATCTCCATATGAGAGATTTACTCAAAAATTCAAGAATTAATGATTATATTGATTAACTGTATTGCAAAGAAGAATTGTTTTCATTTACGCAGGTTAAAATGGAAGAAACACAAATATACAGAAAGAAGGAATAAATGTACAAGTATTACAAAGAATCAAAGAAAGAAGTAAAGACTATTTCTTGGTTAATCCTTCATTATCTTCATCAGACTTGTTTCCTTCTTCATCTGCGTCAAAATCTTCATCACCATCAGAACTTCCATCACTATCAGATTCTTCATCGTCAGCTTCGCTATCAGAGATAATCAAATTGGGAGTATTCTGTGGGATTTCTTCTAAAATACAAGGATAATCAGAATGTGGGATATTATGATCATCACAAACCATCTGGATGGTTTGATTGCGAAAATGCATAGCGTCATTCTTAAAATTCTCAATGGTGATTTTGATTTGATTCTTCAATCTAGAATACTTGTCGTTGCGAGAAGAAAGATTCTTTGCGAGTTCCTCCTTTTCAGCTTCAAATTCTTCAATTTTTTCACGATATTTATTTTCAGAATCTGGGAACAAAAGACAACCAATTATTAACTTGATGAAAATTCATAAAAAGCAAAAGATTAGTAAAGAAGAGCAATTAGCAACCTTCTCTGTCAGAAATCATGTCTCTAATCAAGGTTGTATGTTCAACTTGGAGACTAACATTTACGCCTAAATCTTTTCTAGCATCATCTAAAATTTTCGCAGCCCAGACAAATTCATCCTCACTAATTATGAGAAGATGAGAACGAATTTGATTTTCCCTTTCGCAGAGTTCAATATTCTTGCGGTTAGCTTCATCTCGCTCAAGTTGAACTTCAAGGAGAGCCTCTTGGAATTTCGCCAAGGCCTTGGTACCTTGATCAGAGATACGATCCTTATCATCTATGAGACCGCTTATTTTGGTTCTTAATTCATTGGTTTTCTCTTTGGAACCAATAAGGAGACGCTTAAATCTATTGACTAAGCCTAAACTGGATCTATGATCAATTTCTAAGAGGCGAAATTTCGATCTAAGTTCATTTAGAGAAAGAGTTGAAATTCTATCATTTGAGAAGATATTTAAAGAATTGTTAAGACGTTCAAGAAGAGTATCATTATCCAAGACATTAGGAAATGAGCGAAGAAGGGTAGCTTCATCAGAAAGACCATAAATGTCTGCAAAAAGGATCATTTAAATAAGATAAAACAACAGGATGAATGAATAAAGAGAAAAGAGAAAAGTAATATACCATAAAGCTGATTATAGCTTGTTGAAGACTAGAAATTTTGTTCTTATACGAGGAAGAATCAATTTCTAATTGTCTATTTTTCTCGCGAAGACCTTTAACTTCAGCTTCCAATTCTTCATTCTTTTTGCGAAATTGAAGATTCTTCTTTTCAAGATTTTCGCGTCTTCTCTCTAGATCTGAGGCAACCGAAAAAGAAGCTTTTCCATCCTGCGAAAAGAAATAAAAAAATATTAATATAGAAAGAGCTTTTGAGTTACAACAATGAAAAAGTAAAAAGATAAAAGTATACCAGACTGTTGAGAGAATGCAAGAAGTCGGGAGTCACCGATCTAGAAACTCCACGAAGAGAGCTATCACCATCCAATAAAGGGACATCACAAAGGGTAACGAGAGATTTGCAGGTATTTGCGAATAGGCTATCTCCCATTCCTTTTAGAGAATCAGAAAAGAGGCCAGAAAGCTTATGCATAGAAGATTCAGGTGGAGAATCTTCAGTTGCAGCAAGATCATCGTTATCTTCATAACCCTTATTACTTTCGGAATTTTCATTAGGAAGAACATTTGAAGGAGAAGAAGAACGAACTTTTCTTTTCTTTGGAGGAGGACCAGTTGATTTTTCCCTGCGAAGAGTACCTTTACCTTTATCTCCAATCTTCGCAGCATCAGCAGATTCTTCTACTTCAGCAATAATCTTCACACACAGATAGAAATAAGAAATGGGAGCATGGAAGTAACAATACTATTTAAAGTCATAAGAGAAAATTTCTTACCTCATCTGTCTATGAGCGAAGAGCTAACAGAGTACTAGATTTCCCAGTCCTGTTATAACTATCCTTTAGTTTTTGGATCTGCGGAATATCGCAAGAGTTAGCGAACAGAATAGTAAAAATCAATAAAGAAATATAAAATGAGTTAAAGGGGAGAAACATACCTCTTTCTCCTTCTCGGGCCAAGAGAAAACCCAAGGTTGATATGCAGCGAGATTCGCAGGAAGAACATTTGATCCAGCAATGCAGGGTCCCTTTAGCATTAAAGGAAAAACACACCATTTATCGTCTTTGGATTGGCGAGGAGTTGTGTTTTGACCAGAATTCCAGTCAATATCTTGCATAAGAATTTTGGATTCATCAATGTTATCCTTTCTTCTTAATCGAATACCCCAGCGAGTATTCTCTTTCTTCATGGAGATAAGTTCGTAGTTTTCAAAGAAATTCGCCACTGTATACTTCTCAGCAACTATTTCTAGGTTTGCGAATTTTGGATCCCTAAGTTCTTTGGAGTAAAGAGATCCTCTACCAGCACCACGATTAGCAAACTCTAGCATCAGACGGATGCAATCCCCACTAAGTTGGAAGATGGCTCGCGAAAATCCCGAATGAGCGAGAATCTCATAAAACAAAGGAAGATCTGGGTTATAAAGAGGAATAGGGAGATCTGCGAGAATCTGACCTAGAGAAATTATGATTGATTGATCATCACAATTTTGATTAGAGAAAAGCTTGATAGAAAGAATTGATTTGGCATTCTCACCAGGAATGGTGGAGAGTGTAAAACTTTTATCAGCAAGATCTTTTTGGAAATCTTGTAAATTCTTCTCATATCTATGACCACTTGGAGCCATGTTTGAATATAGAGTATGGGAATGTGTGGAAAGTAAAAGGATTGAAGGAAGAAAAAATTACAGCAGCAGAATTTGCAGAAGAATAACAGAGTTGCAGAGATGAGAGAATAAAAATAAAAGAGAAAATAAAAAGAAAAGTGGAAAAGGGGGGAAGAAGAGTATATAAAGAAAAAATTCTACTCGAAGAAATAAACACCATTAAGACGAAGAGACGTGAGCGGTTGAAAAGTAGCGGTTACAGAAGACGTGTCAAGAAATAAATGGAAGAGAGAGTACGTGTGATAAATGTGGAATGTGAAAATATAAGCAGCTGCGGCATTTCTCACATCATTCTTTACTTTGGAGAGAAGATATGAGAAGAGGCAAGATGTAGGATCAGAATCTCGCAATAAGTATGTGTCAACGAAATTATCAATGGTACAACACAATAGCGTCGCAGAACAATTTCAGAAACGACGTCAGCAAGGATCATGAGAAAGATGTGATAGTCCTGCGAAAATTAGAGATCTTGCGAAATTAACATTTGTAAGGTTGCGAGAATGTCGCAAACCATATCCTAAAATAAAGGACAGATTAGCTGTCATCCACTATGCATTTCCTTATAAATAGTCATTCGAGTGGTAAAGGAAAGGGAGATCTTTTGTGAGTAAGAAACAAGTAAATAGGAGAGAGAAAGTTCAGAGCAGAGATCATTCTTGATTTCTTTATCTTTCTTGTAAGAACATTCAAAAATAAATCAATAAAATTAAGAATATAAACCTAAAAATGAGTTGATCAACAATGAAATCATATGAGGGGTGTAGTGTAGGATTTCCTGCAACTACAGCTATGTAGACGTTATTCACAGACCGATTCACGTCAGAGCAATTCTCAAAGTGATTGAAACTTTTCATGACTTTCGTCACTAGGTGAAGATAAACTTGATCAAAGCGAAACGCTTTACCAACACACGATTTCGAGATAAGAGATAAGCAATGAATGCTCAGCTTGAAATGTCAAATGTGTATGATCTAGTCTATATAGCATACGACTTTTGTCTCATAAGAAGTATGAGATAGAAGAGATAGACTTTTGAGTTATAGATAAGTTCATGTCTCCACATACCTTTTTGTTGATGAAGTTCCACGGTTCCTTGTATAGATCTTCGTCGTTGTATGATGAATCGCCATGAAGTCCTTGATCTCAACTACACTTTTCTATCCTAGTTCGAGACTTACATATGTAGGCTAGAAATCAAGACTTATAGTTTTGATCACTAACATTGACAATCATGCTTGAGATAGCAACGCATGCGAGGTTGACCGAGATATGCTCTAACATGTTCCATGAGAGACACTCACAACATATAATGAGAGAGGTTGGTTCTATAAAATCTTCACTAGAATTGGTAAATATCCAAGGAGTTGCCGATTCTATATTATGGATGGTTGAGGATAATGGTAAGTTGAAGGCATATACGCTAAAGAATGGAGTTATCCTTCTAAGTGAGTTGGTGATATAAATTTCCTAAGCGAGATTATTTGGAGTCGGTTATATCCTTATAAACTCAATTTCTTTCTTTGGCTTCCCTCCCATGATAAGTTGATAACGACCAATAATCTTATTATAAAGGATATGGATATGGATAGGTCTTGTCGGTTTTGTGAATAAGAAGATGAAACAAGTTATCACTTGTTTTATGATTATTGGATAATTGATGGTGGGTTTGTTTGATGAATTCACAATTCCGAGGAATTTATAATCTCATGGGATTATAAATTCTGGAATCCAGGTAAATCCCTCGTGTGTTTGGTAACTCGGTTAAAATTCCTAAGATTCATAGAGTTATCTTGTTATAAAGTCCAGGTAATGTTTGCCATTACCTCAGAATCTTAAAATTGTATATATATATATATATATATATAGGTTTTAGAGTTTAAAAAATGTGGTCCATAAATTTTTTGATAAGTTTCCCAGCAAATCTTATGGGGGAGGGGTCGGACTCCATATGGAGGATTTGCTGAAAAAGTGATTCCCGTAGGAAACATGATTCCACGGATTTGGATAACAAATGTACCAAGGGAAACATAATTCCACAAAATCCTCAGGACCCAGAAATCCCACCTTTAAAGTTTTGCATCCAAACCAAACATAAAATAGTTTGGACTTATTTTTTTAAAGGATGTTATTTCCATTGGAACTACAATCTTCGTATTGCTACAACTATTCAAACTTGGATCTATGATTGGAGTGATGAGAGGATCAACCGTATTTGAAACATTCTTCCGATTGCAATATGGTGATGCATTTAAAAGGAACTAAATGCAAGGACGGGATGCAGGGATCTTCAACAACAACACCAAAAAGAGAAATCCAGCAAGCAAGCATAATAAGAGATATCAAGATTCAAGCTTATTTTTGGGCAGAATCAAACACTAAGATGATAGATTTAACGATTAAAATGGTAGTTTTTTTAAGGGACCAAATTTCTATCGTCCTCATTGAGAGGGAATGGAGAAGAAATAGTGTTTGTTATCTCTTTTTCTCTCGCTCTTGATTATGTTTTCGTTTTTCTTTGGGTGACTGATTCCCATGTCGGTTTCCCTTTTTTGTTTCAATTGTATTTATTGTGTTGAGGTACCCCCTTAAGTACTATCATTTTCAATTAATTCTCCTTTTGACCGATGAAAATAAAATAAAATAGTTCATGCTTCAAAAAAAAAGAAAAAAAAAAAGACATATAGAAATAAAATCTATGGTTACGAGTTTTGTGGTTTGAAGTGTCTTTTTATTTGCTGAAAGAGTTGTGGTTTCAAGTTGGCTAAGAATAATTTTGATACCTAGGAACTCTGGAAAAATATCAACTAACTTGGACGCATTTAAATACATTAGTCTCCTAGTACTCTTTACTGATCAAAAAAAAAGAAATACTCATGATCTTTTTTAGAATGATTGAAAGAAAGATCGGAGAAGAAATCCAAAATGGTTGGTCATTTATTTTCACAAATTCCTTTTGGACTGCACAAGTTAATTTATCAGTACATATGCACAAGATAATGCATATTCGCGGTCGGAAACATCGTTGGAAAATCATATCAGTACATATGGACGGGATCACTTGACACGTAACTACACATATGTGGCCTATTATTTGGGATACGAGGAAAGTTCAGGACAGAAAACGTACGACTATTTTTCGTCTTGACGGAATATAAATTCGGTTCACTAATCGGTCAATATTTCGTGATTCAGTGATAATTCGAAACGGCATATGTACGCGCATAATTCGTTTTAAAGATACTAATTCATAACATAAAATTCGACATATATTAACCTGTAAAAAAATCATTTTTAACATAATCTCTCCTTGGGTACTATGATATAATGGCTTCAATGAATTGTATATCATTGTTATGAAAAAACATGGCATTTGTCTCCATGATAGCAATAGCTATCAGACAATCGACGTAGAACGGGACCCTCATCTGGTGGTCAGGGTGTTCTGAATGGAGTTTTTCAATTTGAAAGTCGGAAAATTTCGGCTAATTGATTTTTTTATTAGTTTTTATAAATTGAGTTTTGATTTCCCAGCAAGAGAGAGAGAGAGACAGACAAAACGAGAGCGGTTTCTTCTTCGTTTCTTTCGTTGAGCTGCTCTAACAACGGAAATCCATACTGAGAAGAAATCGAAGCAGGTTTGTGATCTTCTCTTTTGAAGATAAAAGATGTGAAGAGCAAAGATGATAATAAAGACAAAGACTAGGTTAGTAAACACAAATTCTAGGGTTTGCGCTATTAATCTTTAGCTTATTATGATGTTTTCAGTTTTGATTTCTTCTTATCGAAACTAATTATGCTTGCTCAATTCTTCTTTTGATTCAGAAATTTAATTGGTGAATGTTATGATGTCATGCATTTGTTTTGTTCTACTTAAGGACTAATTATGCTTGGTCAAGTCCTCAAGTGTGATTTTGTTAATTTATTTTGATTATGATGTAGGTAGTTATCCGCACATATGGTTCATCATCCCCAAGTTTTCCAGTGGTTATCGTACTAAACCAACGGTGGGATAAAACTTTTCTATATGTTGATAAATAACTAGCTCTTTAGAAAAAACATTCTCTTAATTGTTTACACTTTTCGTCTACCTAAGAAACCTTAAATTTTTTGTTTGTCTTTGCTTTTTTATTCTTCCCGGCAGCGAAACCATTAGGTATCCAAAATTATTAGTTTTACTTTGTATTTGGAAATTGATTAAGTAAAATAGCAAGCTACCGATAAAGGATTACAAGTTTCTCACTTTATTTTACCTAGTTACATACTTTTGAAAAATAGTTAATCCATTATATGATTTTGTTAGAGCATAGCTCGGTTGAACCCACCAAGCATTGGTATGCCAAGGTTGGTTGTAATATTTTAGTATCAAATTCATAATTCGCTTGATTAGATTACTAAAGTCAACTTCGTTAGGCTAGACTTGGAAGTATAGAAATGTTAAGACATACAAGTATTACTCTGAAGACCTGAAGATTCTGAATACGTATGGATATCGAAAATAAAATCATCCTTCCACTTGGGTTAGTAATACATGACTTCACTTGTTTCCATTTTTATGTCGTAAGCTTTCAAGTCATTTCTGATTGAAAACATAACATGCAAAGTTATATAGATGAAACTAAGGTATAATAGACTTGATCATCATATTGTGATCAAAATGTCAAGGAACAATATAAATCAATAGTGATAAGTGCTTTATATTGGTATATTGATTTAGGAAGTATAATGCTTATCTTTTGGACTTCTTAATTGCGACATTGACATAATCTTTATAACTCGTTACTAGATTGCAGTGATGTATTGTATATATATTTGTTTCAATTGCTTCCGGTTAATAAAATAATTGTGCAAGTCAATTTATTTTGGTTTGTATTTATTGTTTTTGGCTTAACAAAATACGGGATCATTTATTTAGTCCAACTGATTCCGGATAAGAGAAACTAAGTTAATTCTGACCTTAGTAAGACTTATCAATTGGAGGATTCGGTTAATCAAGTCTAATTGAATGCCTTGATAAGAAAAGCTAGTTAACTAACCTAGTGTTTGTCTTATCTAAAGGGAAAGGTCTAAGTTATTGTCTAAATAATTAGAGCATAATGAGAAAAATAAAGTTAATTCTGATCTTTATTTTGGTCTTATCAAAACAAACGATTGTGCATATGCAATCGGTCCAACAAGGAAATTAAGTTTCTTAGTCGATTTGTTGGACTATAGGGAAAATTGCTTCGGGCAATTTTTTCCTTGATAACATATCGAAACTAAATTACTTTTGTATTTTCGATTTTAATATTGGTTATCTAAAATGTATGTGAAACCTTCATGCTTAAATCTTATAGGTTGTATACAAGTCTTATAGATTTGTAAGATCCTTTCGGTTTGTCCTTTATTTGGTCGAACCTTTGTCATTTTGTGACAAAAAGGGGAGAAATATATGGAGTAAACAAGTGATTCTTAATCACTAGAAAGGACAATTGTGCTCAAACGTTATATCTAACGAAAGAGTAAAGCATTGACTAAGGGGGAGAAACATATCATATTTCTTTGTAGTAATTCTTACTACAAAAGGGGAATAACAAGGATGTTAGGATTGAATATTTACCTAGCTTGCCTTTAGGGGGAGTAAAAGATTTTGTTATTCAAATGTCAACAACGACACTTATTGATTGAATATATACAGGTTATTGTGTTATTGAAACTTAGAATCAAGCGTATGAAGAATGAGTTCTTTTGTAATTCGTTTAGCTCCATATGTAATAAAAGTTTTTCATTAAAATTGACAAAGGGGGATATTTATAGAGCATAGCTCGGTTAACTTCACCAAGCGTTGGTATGTCAAGTTTGGTTGTCATATTTTAGTATGAAAACTCATCTAGAGTCGCTTGATTAAATACTAGAGTCACCTTCGTTTAGGTTAGACTAGAAAGTATAGGAATATTGAGACATACAAGTATTACTCTAAAGACCTGAAGAATGAGAAGAAGTAACAAACTAAAACGACGACATCATCCTTCCACTTGAGGTTAGTAATATTGACTTGAACTGTTTCATTCCTAACGTATCTTTCAAGTTGTGCTATATTGAAAACATAACTGCGAATCTGTATATACTGTACATATCGTATATAATACTCTAGTGATGAGACATGATCATAATAGTATGATCATAGTATTAAGGAATTAGACTACGAAGTATGACACTTATCTTTTGAACTTCGTAAATATAACATCGACATAATCTTGTATATAGTTTTATGATTATGTATATGAGTTATGGTGAAGATTTCATCTTAGGAAACAATGTTTTACATTTGTTTAAAGGAAGTACATTCATGAACTTGTTTCGTGAATCGAAAGGGAAATCAATAGGTTTATTGGTCCGGCTATTCATTGTATATTCTCTGATGACCAATATGTTAGAGTTGGTATAACCGATCTTAACTCATGTTATGTATATTGGTATATCCGATCATAATACCTATACTTATGATTTAGTATGACAGGTCCTTGTAATTGGTGTAATCGATCCTAAGCAATCACCATGAGATGGTATGACCGATCCTTGTAATTGGTGTGACCGATTCTGGTAATTGGTGTGACCGATCATAAGTGTCGTGTGATCGATACTTGTAATTGGTGTAACCGATCCTAGTGACTGGTGTGATCGATTACAAGTAGATACCATGAGGTAGAATCGATCCTAGTAATTGGTGTAACCGGTCTGAATCCATGTATGTGACTTGGTAGGACCGATCACAACTAACCATTGTGATTTAGTATGACCCATCACATAGTAGTCTTGGAATACTGGTAAACCAATTCTAAACTTGTTTGGAAGTGTGGTAGAACTGATTCCAAGAAGCAAATCTATGTAAATATGAAATAAAGATTTGCAGTGAAAAGATGTCAACATACTTTGAACACGAAAAGACACTCTTATCATTTATTGTTCAAAGATATTCCTTAGTACTCAAGGTGATCCTGTGCCGAAATAAATTAAGAATATTTTGATTAAGGTTTTTGGTTTTATATGATTTAATTACCAGCAATTAATGCATAGCTCTAAAGAATAAAAATTAGTAATGTGCATTTACTAATTGAAGATTTTCTATGAGAGATTTTGGAAATATTGGACCAACATTTATTGGAATTGGGAAAACCGAATTTGGGCATTCATTGCATATCTTGAGAATATTTTCGGTTTTATAAATTCCTTGGTGTCCAAACATCCTTGGTCTTTAAATACTTAAGTTTGCATTTCTAGCAAACTATCTTAAGAGCCAGGAAAAATTCATTTCTTGTTGTTTCCGGTGGAGCCTTTTATTCGGAGAGGAAAGTACCCTAATTAGGTGGAATCTTTTACGACCACTCGTTTAAAGACTTATGTGGGATCAAGAAGCTCTACGAGTACCATTGGTGGGAAACTACATAATTGTAGTGTTATTAGTTTTCAATTTGATTTGATTGACTAACGGTTGTTGAAACTTTGATTGCACCTAGTTTGTTTATTCTTGATAATCTTCTTTCTGATATAAGATTCACTCAGACTAGATCAAAGTATCAACGTGATCTTTAGAACTATTGTTAGATATAAAGACATCTTGTGATAATCGGTTGTTAAGAGACTCCGTTCTGTGCATGATTGATCCCAAGAGATTCAAGTGGTGTTGTATAGGTATTTAAAGGCAATAGAAGATTTGAAGACGAAGAAGAACTCTTATTAATTTTCATATCTTATGGATTTAGTGCACAAACCTTGATAGTCTGGGATCCAACTAGAATCGATTTATCTTTTATATATCGGATTGATTAGTTGCATGAGATCGACATTCTTTATATTTGTCTTTGAGATCTATATTGATTGAGTGCGAATCTAGACTTGACTATTTGGGTAGTTATAGTTAGATTGATCTAACCAGACAAAGGAGTTTATTAGATTAAACATAAGAGCATTTGTCAAGGATTCATCTATATCTTGTAGCAAGATTGATTAGAGTGGTTACCAAACAGATTCTTCCTTTGCTATTTGGAATACGATCCAAAGGACTTGCTATTCACGTGCATGACTCTAGAAGTCGAAGGCACATGGATACTGAGGGAACTAAGTAGCTAGGGGTAGTCTTCTTGGTCTCAAGTATACGAAGTTGGTATTAGATTTTGTATAACGACTTAATTCTGAGAGTATTCAAAACTGGACTAGGTCCCGGGGTTTTTCTGCATTTACGGTTTCCTCGTTAAAAAAATCTTGTTGTGTCATTTACTTTACTTTTCCGCATTATAATTGTTTTATTATAATTAAAATAAATTGCACTTATGCGTTAAATCTGTAATACTTGATAGTGATCCTATAGAGTTTAGTTGTTACCGAACCTATTATCAAGTACACGCTTTGTTGTCGTATCGTCTAGATCTTGTATCCATAGACGACCATAGGAAGTGTGAACCGAATTGTCGCATTGTCTCGACTTTGTCCTTAGATGATCACATTCGGAAGAGAACTTCTAGGTTCATAAATAAAAGATTGTGGTGTATTTGGGTACCCTCGTCTTTTCACACTCCACTTATATCACTATTGTTACAACCATTACTTCATGTAACTCTACACTAAAGTATACATGGTGCATTGTACAACTACATGCATGTACCAATTCCTTTTTAACTTTACATTAAAAACCTACTATATTGTATGCATATAAGTAGAGATCTTATACGATGTATTCTACAGCACACATATCGATCAGTAAGAATTTTTTTTATTTCTCTCAATTATCTTTGTCTACTACATTCCTAACATTTTCAAACCTTTTTCTCTCCCTAAAACTTAAATTTTTACTTTCAACTAAGGGATTCCAACTATCAATTTATATATGATAGTAGGGTGTAAAGTCATATTTAGTTGTATTAGCACGAGGTGTTAAAGTTTCAATTGGATGTACAGCATGACTCTGCACACCATCTGATCTTGAAGGACGTTTGAGGTGCAGGTCATAGTTTTTCTCACATATGTGGTTCTACTACACCAATTTAACATTATGCAAAGGAATAATGATTCCGGGTTTGGCCCATTGATACATTTTAATCAGTGTTTGCTAATAATAATTCCTCAGGAAAAAATTTATGCAGTCGGCATGCTGCAATCTCATTTTCCGAGTGAAAACAACAATACGAAAGCTATTTAATTCGATTATAGTTTTCTGTTTTTTGTATTTCATTTTACTGAACATGAAATGTCAAAGACATTATAAAACTACTCCCAAATGCAAAGATAATAATCGAACCAGAGATAAATTATGTGTTTTACATTTTGTTCTGACCGTCAAGGTTAATGTGTAAGCCTAAACTATGTACACTAAAAGGAGAGTTTTATGTCCCCAATGATACCTAGTATGATATATATAATATAATCAGCAAGTAACATGTATGTTGGTGGCATATAACTTATATTGGTGTAAGTAAGATTTTAAAGGTCAAAAACGTGATACAAAATGATAATGTGATGATGTGACAAAGTATTACACGGACCGTATAACTCAATAATTTGTAAATACAAATATAATTTGTTTTAGGCTGAAAATTTGCGAATCTAAGTCGGGGTTCCAAACATACGGATGATACAGACAGACTCAGACGATGCAGACGCGTTTGCGAATTGTGCGGATAAAATTCGCAAAATTACTAACTAAGATTTGTGGCCCTGTGCTACCCTCGAGATACGCTATCCTCAACAAAAGATACATCATGTATACCTTCCCTTGTCACCCTAATAATCCATTACACGAAGGGGTTCGAATCCGTAAGTCCAAAAACCATTAAAAATAAATAAATTGCTAGCCTCACACAGATGTGTACGGTCAGGAGTTAATGCTTATAATTGGGATTTAGTTATGCTAATGTTTAATTTACCCAATTTTAAATACTGGGAATGTTATTCTTTTTTTCAAAAAAAAAAAGTATCCTGTAATGGGGGTTGAAAATGCGGGGGTCTAACAACCACACCCAACAATTGGTTTTTCAATCTGAGAGGACTTACTTCAATACACTTTCTAGAGAAACAACTAGACGGTCAAACTCAACCTAGAGTAAAGTATATCAAAGAGTTTAATATCTCTAACTCTTAATTCAATCCGCAATCAGCAAATAGAAATCTGTGAGCCCGATTGAATAAGAGGAGTTACTTGAACGGTACCAAAGACCAATATTCAAGTGTCAATCAATGTAAATCAACAACCAAGGGTTGGATATTCTAATTGATTGATCTTAACGCACAACCTGTGATATTTCAATTATATAACAAAATATAATGCGGAGAAGAAATAACACAGACACCAGAATTTTGTTAATGAGGAAACCGCAAATGCAGAAAAAGCCAGAGACCTAGTCCAGATTGAACAGCACACTGTATTAAGCCGCTACAGACACTGGCCTACTACCAATTAACTTCGGACTGGACTGTAGTTGAACCCTAATTAATCTCACACTGATTCAAGGTACAATTGCGCTCCTTAAGTCTCTGATCCCAGCAGGATACTACGCACTTGATTCCCTTAGTTGATCTCACCCAAAACCAAGAGTTGCTACGACCCAAAGTCGAAGACTTAATAAACAAATCTGTCTCACATAAAAAAGTTTATAGGATTGAATAAATCTGTTTCCCACATAAATACCCAAGAGTTTTTGTTCCGTCTTTTGATAAATCAAGGTGAACATGAACCAATTGATAAACCAGACTTATATTCCCGAAGAACAGCCTAGTATTATCAATCACCTCACAATAATCTTAATCGACTAGCGAAACAAGATATTGTGGAATCACAAACGATGAGACGAAGATGTTTGTGATTACTTTTATCTTGCCTATAGTAGAAATTAATCTCGAGTCAATTATTTCAATTGTACTCAATACGATAGAATCGAGCAAGATCAGAACAAGCAACTACAAGAGAAATAGTTGGGTCTGGCTTCACAATCCCAATGAAGTCTTTGAAGTCGTTAACCTACAGGGTCTCGATAGAAACCTAAGGTTAAAGGAGAATCGACTCTGGTTATGCAACTAGTAACACACAGAGGTGTGAGGATTAGGTTTCCTAGTTGCTAGAGTTCTCCTTTATATAGTTTTCAAATCAGGGTTTGTAATCCAAGTTACCTTGGTAACAAAGCATTCAATATTCACCGTTAGATGAAAAACCTGATTCAACCAAGCTAATATCTTTCAACCGTTAGATCGAACTTAGCTTCTTGCACACAAATGAAATGTACCCTCATTTAGGTTTGTGTAATCGTACCCAAACGTGTACACCTTGTTGGTTCACAAATAGTTAACCGAGGTTAGCCATATGATTACTCTCATATCAACCTTATTCATCTTAACCATAACTAGTTCAAATGACTCAAATGAAACTAATTAAAGAGCCGTTCAATTGCTATATTCTCATAGAAGTATACAAGAACACAATAGAACCAAAATCAGTTTGATTCACTCGAATGAATACATGAACATTATATCCACGGTTTGCAAAGATTGCATTCCTTATTTTTATAAATGTTTAGGTTCATGTACAACCGATTTTAGAAAGCAACCACTTAAGTATGTGTAAGGGTATGCGTACTTAAGTAACCGGATTTGAGTTTGTTTCAAACTCAGCAGAAATTCACGGACGTGAACTTTCCGCCAGTATGCGTAGTGGTACGCATACTTTGGTAACTGGTTTGAGTTGGTTTTGATTTCCAAACTCAGCAGAAATTCATGGACGTGAACTTCCGCCAGTATGCGTACGGGTACGCATACTTATCCAGTCTCCATCAACCATTTAGTACACACACAAGTATGTATACATTTGGTTCCCGGTTTTGGACTTATACACAAATTTGCGGACACACTATATGCTTATATCCAAAGATGGTTACCTGATTCTAAGCTCTTTATTTCAATCATTGAAACATTCTTAGAGGATGACAATAACCGTTTTCACACACTATTAGCATCAAAGCAATTTTCAAGATATTGAAATAATCATTATCGAAACATCCCAAGTCTACACCAAATGATTGTATCTCACAAACCATGTAAGATGTTACTCGACAATTTTCTCATGATATAAGATGAACTTGGTCGAAGCGAAAGCTTGCCAACACATATTTCGAGAAATATGTAAGCGAGATAAGCTCAGCTCGAAATCTCAAATGTGTATATAGAAAACTATATCGTAATACGACTTATGTCTCCATACAGGAGAGAGAGTAGAATAGACTTTCCAAGTGATAGATGAGTTCAAGTCTCCACATACCTTTTATCGATGAAGTTCCACAAGCTCCCCTTAGTAGTTCTTCGTCTTCAAATGATGAACGCCGTGAAAACTAAGCTCAACTACACAATCTATGTCCTAGTCCGAGACATCTATAGATAGGCTAGAAATCAAGACTTATAGTTTTGATCACTAACATTGACAAACATGCTTGAGATAACAACGCATGCGAGTTCGACCGAGCAGTGCTCTAACAGGGGCAAAGGTTTCTATTAGAGGGGTTAATATAATAGGACAACAAGGGTGATTAGATAGTAATTTCAAAAGCCCCGTATCAAAAATATTTTTGTAATGACTAATTAACCCTTACATAGTTTAGTGTTAATAATCTAGTTAATTTTGATAATCAAATTTCACTTATAGTAAAACAAATCAAAATCAGATTTTAGAGTTAAGAAAAAGTAAAGTGCAGAGGAGAAAAAAAAAACTTTTTGTGATATCTGTGAAACCCTAGATTTTGATTCACTCAACCAAAATGAGTGATTCCAGTGACAAATTTAAGATGGGTGAATCTCTATATGATAGAGAAAACAAATACTACATACCTCTTGATAGAGATCCGGATATGGAGTATTTGTTAGATGGTAGAGATGTTTTAACCCATAGTGAAGGTCAATATCAATCAATTGAAGAAATAAACCAAGAAAGTGAAGAACCCGTGGCTGAAAATGAACAGGTATACGTCTAACATAGTTCCGATTAGCTTTTTGTTGCTCAAAATCATCTAAAGTACGTACAAGTATCAATTTTTTTACATTTTCAGCGTGACTTACGGTTCGTAAGTTTTCTCAATACCAACCGCATCTCCTACTTACAGTTCGTAACTTATGAACTGCAAACCATAACTGGTTAAATTTGGGAAAAACCAATTGTAAAAACAGTTACGGTTGGTAAACAAATCTTAGTGACGAACTGTAACTTTGTTACGGTTTTTTTTGGCGTTCACTTCTTACCAACCGTAAAATATCATGTGCATGGTTGTATTTACTGCACAAGTTACAGTTTGTAAAGTGAAATTCGAGACCAACCGTAACCTTTCTACGGTTCATTTTATATTTTTGTTTGTAACCGTAAAATACTCTGTGTGTTTTCAAATGTTTGGTACGGTTGGTTTTTGTTGATTACGGTTCGTCCCTAATCTTCAGTTACCAACCGTATCCGACATACGGTTTGTTTTAGATTATATTGTTGAACCGTAAGTTTAGTACGGTTTGTCACCCCCCTTTAAGTACCAACCGTAGGTTGATATATGTTGTTGTTTGGTTGTCTCGTTTACACTAGTCTGGGTATATCTTTGTCCAGGTCTTGGATTTACCTCCCTTAATGGATGAAAAACCTTTAGTAAATGAGGTTCTCACCGAAGATTCTACCCTTCACTATTTAACCGACTTGGTAGGTTAATAATGAATACATACATCTTTCATCTTTGGAAAACATTCCCAAAAATTTCATATTGCTTAATTTGTTTTCTAAATTTTGTTTTTGAACCTATTTTGTAGACATGGAAGGAGAAAGATGATGCAAAGAAGTGGGCTAGAGAACGAGGCAATTTGATTATGTGTATCATAGTTTATAATAGTTACACTAATGACAACTGCTTTCAAATGGTCTGCGAGTGTAGTGGACAACATAAAAGTCACGCAAAAAAGGGTACCTTGTATGAAGCAATGACAAAGAGGAAGAATACTACTTTCACTAAGAAGACCCGATGTCCCTTCATTAGTTCCTGATAATATCCATAAGTTAAAATCCATAACTAACAAACCATACAAAGAAAAGAAATAAAAGGGGTGTTCTGCTATCAAATGTCACACAACCATAATTAAGCACGACGACCACGACCTCTTTTGTTGGTGGTACCACCACCAGGAGTGCGAGGACCATCACGACGACCACCACGACTGCGACCACCGCGACCACGACCACCTCTTTGGCTAGTACCCACACCGTGAACATCCTCATCGAAATATGTCTCTTCGCTGCTAGATGGCGGCTGACTATGGCTAGTACTCGCACCTCCAATAGAGTTTCTGCTCCTCTTTAAGCCTCTTTCTTCCGTGACCAATCCCCCATACAATTCTTTCCTGGTTGGATCATGCATGTTCCTTATTTTCTCTTGTAAGATCCTTTGTTGAGGAGCTTTAATGACACCATTACCATGGATGCATGAAGTCATACTATTTGCGAAATCTTGTGCCCGCTCTTTCTGTTCACACATAAAGGAGTGTTAAGACATTATTCCATAATATAAATAAGAACTAAATTCCAAGTCATGAGGATAACAAAGTTACGTACCGACATGAAATATAGTTTCCTCAGAGTCATACCAAATAGACCCTTTTTCTCTTTGGTCTCCTCGACAACCTTCCTTTTTCCTTGAGCCTTTTGAATAAGTGGCTGGGCCTCCGGATCATTATTAATCACATGTGGATGACCAAAATGATAATACCAATCTATGTAATCATTAGCGGCTTCTTTCGTGTTGTTACAATTCGTTGCCTCTCCCACTGCGAGTTGGTATCTTTGTTGATGGCAGTTGTTCCAAACATCAATCGTCGGAGTTGGGCGGAAGTTAAATACAATGGTGGGGCCTTTTGTTGTGGATCCTTCCTTGGATAATTTGAAGTTTCCTTAATGACTTTTTTTTTAATATGAGAAATTTGGTGTAGAGTTCGACGAGGATTTGTCATAACATAACCTGTGGGATGATACAATGGTCTGTTGTAGCCTGCGATCTGTGTGAACTGACGAACATCAACTCCATTTTGAATCCTCAAATAAGGGCCAAAGATAACATCTTCAACAGTGAAAGCACCTATTTTCTGCCTCACTTGAATGAGCCTCGCTGGTTTGTTCCTTTTTTGTCTACCAGTGAGCATAAACTTCTTTCCTGTAGGTCCATAATCATCTTCTTCCCATTCAGTAGAAGGTCTCAGGCTCGGAAAATGGTCATACACCCATGCCTAGAAAAATATAAAACAATTGAGACATGACTACAAAAGATAAATATAACAAACAATCATAAAATATCAAATGGTAATGTAACCAAACTTACCATTAGAAGCGCAACATTCCCATCAATTTCAGTAGTTCCAACCCTCGAGGCCTTTCTTATACTTTCAAGTGGATATGCAAGGGTGGCAGTGCCCCACAAATACTCTCTGGTCTTCTTCAAATCCTTAAAAAATTGTAGGTAATGAACATTAACCCTATTTCCCGAGTTATCGGGCATAAAATACGGTCCTAATAGAATACAACGAATACGTTGTGGTTGTACGCTTAGCTCTTGTTTCATCTATCACCTCACCTGCCTATTCCTTTTTGAGCGTGTCTCCAAACTTCGTCTTCAAATTATTCAACAATAGCTTTTTAACCTTAGAAACCTTGTGTGGTTCCGAGGGTTCATAACCACCAGCCAACATAAACTACATCTCGGTCTCGTCTTTATCCCACCCAAGTGTTTCTTCAACAAGGATGTAAAGATCAGTCCAAGACATGTTGTTGTCGAAATCTTCGAACACATATTTTGCGTCAACTTCCAAGTCAAGAATTTGCTTTACATCGTCCGGTATTATTGTCATCTCTCCAAATGGGAGATAAAACGTATCGGTTTCAAGCCAATATCGTTCCTGAAGGTAGAGACCACAACACTATCATACTCTGATTAGGTATTCAGAACTCCAGGCCCTAATCCTGAACTTGCCACTAGAGTACGAACGGAAGAACATTTTTCACCTAATGGCCAATACATAGCCCTTTGGTGCTTGAGCAATTTGTTCGCCGTTGCATGATCCTAAAAAAATACAAACATATTTTGTTAAACTGAGATAAATGAAATATACATAAATACAAACAAAATAAATCGAAAAATAATTTATAACAACGTGTTAAGAAAAACTATACCCTAGTCTCACAGACTTTTGCGGCTCAGGAATTGGTATAACCAAATAAGATTGAGGACTTATCTGGTGCCTCGCCCCAAGGTCTTCCGTTCTTCTTCCGTGGCAACAACAACTCTTTTTCTTTAGGAATATGCATCCCTTTTGGTGCGGGTTCCTTTCTCGGCTTCTTTTCTTTAACTGGTTTAACTGGAGTTGTAGCGATAACAACTTCTTTCCCCTTGTTTTGTTCCTCCTCTTCATCATTTGCTTCATATTCATCCTCTTCATCATTTTCTTCCTCTCCCTCCTCTTCATCATTTAGTTCCTCTTCCTCTTCTTCTTCATCATCAGATTCATTAGAATTTTCTTTCTCTTCTTCATCATTAGATTCTTCCTCCACATTTTGGTTTTCTTTTCCTTCACGGTTAATTTCGACTCCCACCTCTTTAATTTCTTGATCATTAGGTTCAGCTCCTTCTAAATCAACCCCATATTCGGCTACATTTGGTTCTCTCAACCTAATCTCAAATTTATTCTTCTTCTTCCCATTATTGAGGACACCTCTATAATCTACCCCTAAATGCTTGTCACCGCGAGGGGTTGGCGTATGATCAATCAGACTTAAGTTATTCCCTCTTTTATTCTTCACCATATCAGGATTCTTACACAAGCAATATAATTGATTGATTTCCTAAGGGTTGAACAAACAAAATAGGAAAAAACAAACCTAATACATTAAGACCAAAAAATTTACGGTTCAAATAAATGACAGACAAGATGAACCGTAAAAAGTTACGGCATGTAACTTTACCTTCGAGACCAACCGTAACTTTACTACGGTTGGTATTTCAACAAAAATGAAAATATACGGTTGGTAAGTTTAGGATCGCGACCAACCGTAACTACACTACGGTTGGTATATCAACTTAGCAGATGAACTGTAAGCCTAGTTGAAACACACAGGATAATTTACGGTTGAAAAGTGAATTTTAACACAAGTCGTAACATTTCTACGGTTGATAACTAAACTACAATGTTGAACCGTAAACAATTTTATGAGTTGAAACACAGGACTATTTACGGTTGGTAAGTGACATGCCAATACAACTCGTAACTAAGATACGGTTGATAAAAAAGGTTTCGACATCAACCATAACTGAACATAAATCTAAGATCTTTAGTTCTATGGTTGATTATTCATCGTATTTCAATTGTTACAAACCGTAAAAACATCAAATTCTTCAATTACGATTCGTAATTGAACCAATACCAACCGTAGAAACATCAAATCCAGAATTTGATAATTTATTTTTAACCTAAAACCCTAATTTTTGATAGAGCATACACTTAAATCGAACACAATAAACTAAACCCTAAATGGGTTTTTCAAACATACCTCATATAAGTCATTATACTTGATTTCTCCACTTGAGGGGTTTGAAATTGATGTTCTTCACCGATTGAGGGATGTGCTTGATTAGAAGCCGGTGAATCTTCGTCAACTTTCTTCTTCTTCTTCTTCTCTAATGTATCTTTCAATCAACGATTAATAATTTTCCAAATCGGCGATTAATCGAAGACGATGAAATTTTGAGTTTTAATAGAAGTTACGGTTGTTGTTGATTGGAGGAGAAGAGAAGATGAAGAAAAGAAAACTGATTCTCTCTTTTGATTTATTAGGTTTAGAAATAGTGGAGGATAATTTAGTTTTTTTAACTAAAAAAGAAAGGGTAAATTAGTCCATTTAAAGTCAAAAGGGTAATCTAGACATTTTACAACACCAATAGGACATCCCCTAACCAACTAGAGGGACATTAGTATCCTGATTCGGTCCCTCTAATAGAAACCCTTGCCCCTATAACTGGACTAAAAAAAGGAATGTATAGATGCACGGAAGGAGGAGCACCGAAGTGGGTACCGTGTGAGAGGAGGGGTGGACCCACTTCTGCCCACCCCTATCCCAATGCACAGAAATTTTCCCTATGTCCATGCGATTGGTCTCGGTGCCCACCATGGTGCTTGTGCTTCGGTGTATGTAGCAAATCCGGAAAAAAAATGTGTACGGGCGTAAGGCTAACCCCCTATGGGCTAGATTGGCCAAAAAGTGTTGCAAATCAAGAAAAAAGTGTGGGAAAAAAGTTAACACTACTTATGTCTACTTCTCTCTCTTAGCAAGTGCTCGCAGTTCAACTAGCAGCGAAATTGAAACGTTGAATGATTCAGCGCTCAAAAAGTGGTCCCAACGTTGAATGGTTCAGCGCTCACAAAAATCACAAAAATCACACGGATCACAAAAATCATAAAAATTGATCTGATGGCTGAAATTTAAAGCGCTGAATGGTTCAGCGCTCAAAAAGTGGTCCCAACACTGAATAATTCATCGCTCACAAAAATCACATGGATCACAAAAATCACAAAATTGATCTGACGGTTGAAATTTAAAACGCTGAACCAAACAACGTTGTACAGTGGTCCTAGATGACGTGGACTGCTAATCTAGCTGCTAGATTACCATAGGATTTCGGAGATTTCCCTAGCTGACGTGGATGGCCAATCTAGCTGCTAGATTAGAAGACCATAGAGTTAGCCTAAGGCTAAGTCCAATGGGCTAGATTGGAGTGCTAGATTGGCCAAAAAGTGTTGCAAATTAAAAAATAAGTGTTGGGAAAAAGTTAACAGTGATAGTTGATAGTTCTCTCTCCTACCAGGTGCTCGCAGTCCAACTATCAGCGAGATTGAAACGCTGAACCGTTCAACGCTGAAAAAGTGGTCTAAACGCTGAACCGTTCAGCGCTGGGAGAAAATTTTCTGATCTAACGGTTGAGATTTAAAGCGCCGAACGGTTCGGCGTTATATGGTGATCCCGCTGCTAATCTAACTGCTAGATTAGCCATCCCATAGAATTTAAGAGGTTGTCCATGCTGATGTGGATGGCCAATCTAACAGCTAGATATCTAGCCCATAGGACTAAGCCTAACGTGGCTCGTCTCGAAGGGTTCATGGGGATACACTAGGTATTGTCATCAAACTGAGGAAAATTTTGAGTCATCCTTGGCTATAATCTTTCTTTCTGCAATTAAACTAGCAGTAATAAATAAATCAGTCATGAGAAATATATTATTTCAGTTTCTGAAACCATTTTTTCTTCTCACCAGTACATTCACAATTACTTGTCTCTTCATCGTCTACTTCCAACCATCACCATCATTACCTTCATCGTCACCATCGTCATCATCTCCCTTGAAGATTCAACAAGAAAATACCACGACTGCTATGGCTCGAAGCTTTGTTTTATGGCTTCATGGATTAGGTGATTCAGGCCCTGCGAATGAACCCATCAGATCATTCTTTACTTCTCCTGAATTCAGAAATACTAAGTGGTTGTTTCCTTCTGCTTCTCCAAATCCTGTTTCCTGTAACAGTAAGACTTTGACTAATTTCCATAAAGCTTTTGTTCTTTTTTTACTTCAAGTGAATTTGTTAGTGTGGAATTTGAATACTGGGTATTCGTCTTACTTGATTGTTTGTTTCCCCATGAAGATTTGATTTTGGATTGAGGTTCGGTTTTAGTAATTTCATTTATTCATTTTTGTCTGATTCTTGTTTTTTTTTTTTTACCTTAATTAGTTCAATGAATGGGTTATTAGGGTTCCTATAACTGTTAGCCGTATTTGAAGTTTTGATTTGAAATGTGGCAGTTTGATTCTAGTTAGAATCTAGGGGAAGAAATGCTTTCGTTTGACTCTAATTGCGGAAGAATCATTTATTTTATTTTTTTTGGAAGGGCTGATTAGGTTAAACATAATCTTGGGTATGGAAAGAGGATCAGCATTTGCTAGAAAGAGATTTTGGTTGGCTTAGAATACAATAGTGAGTTTCAGAGAGGGGAATTGAAGCACCGATGTACCTACATTTGGGTTGTACTAGATTTCTTATGAAGTTATGATATCTATCAAGCATATTAGCCAAAGCTGTGAGAAAAAATTCTGAGTTCATAAAGAGAAACCTAAGTTATTTTCCGAATTCTGGTATCCCAGATGTATAATTCTTTATGTGCTTCTTTTTTGTAGATGGTGCTGTGATGCCATCTTGGTTTGACATCCATGAGATACCAATCAGTGCTGTAAGCTATTCCTTGCAACTGTTTTTGATATCTTTGTGTTTTGACTTTTATTCGGACAATATCCTCCCATTAGATGATTAGCTGCTTCATTCAACTGAAATAATGCGAATCTCAATGCTTTTGCTGCACCAGACATCTCCAAAAGATGATAGTGGAGTGCTAAAAGCAGTTCAAAAAGTGCACGCAATTATAGATAGGGAGGTTGCTGCTGGCACAAATTCTGAAAACATATTCATTTGTGGATTTAGCCAAGGGGGTATAAACTTTGATCTTAAAGAACAGCTACATTCTTATACTTTCTCCCTAAAATGTGGTTCTTACTAGCTACATCGGTTGGCAGGTGCTTTGACTTTAGCTAGTGTATTACTGTACCCAAAAACTCTAGGTGGAGGTGCTGTCTTCAGTGGATGGGTACCTTTTGGTTCATCTGTCGTTGAACGCTTCTCACCAAGTGCGAAGAAGGTACTTATCTTGTAATGCAGTTGAAGGCTTCAGCTGTCCTGCTTGTAATGATTCTACAGATTGTTGTTCGATTTAAGAGTTTATCTTTTTCTTTTCGTTTGAATTAGCTTTTGTAAGAAATCACACGAGTTAGCGGTCTGAGATTTAAACATATGTGCAGACACCTATTCTATGGTCCCATGGTCTCGCCGATGGAACAGTGTTATTCGAAGCTGGACAAGCTGGCCCTCCATTCCTTGAACAAAATGGCATAAGCTGCGAATTTAAGGTAAGATATGCCGCACTTTGCATTCCATTCGGTTTGATTTAACATGCCGGGATTTATGTATATGTTACTTGCAGGCTTACCCTGGTCTTGGCCATTCAATTAGCAATGACGAGCTGCAATCCTTGGAATCATGGATCAAAACAAAACCAAGGAGTTCTTCGTGAAATCTTGTTTCACAATGATATTAAAGTTTCTGATACCCTTTTATAGCTTTTTAAGTATTATTCGGATTATATCCTATCCATCCTTCTAGGATGATTCATGCCACTCAATTATTCGAGTTTACCAGTGAGCGTGCACATTGTGACACATACATGATAATGTTAAAAATCGAACATATTATTTGTAACAGCTATGAACAAGAGATTGGGCAATGAAAATTTGGATTTGAGGTAGTATAATAGGTTTATCTTATTTCATCAATCTTACAACCACAAAAGGGAATTCAGATTTACATTTTATGATCTGCTCCTTTTTGCGGAGAACAATATGGTCGATGCTGCAGTCATACTTGGGGTGTAATAATCAAATTTTGTTGTCACTTCTTCTGGACCTAAATTTCTTCTGCGAGCATATAGTAGTCTAAGAACCTGTTCAGCAGCAAGTATCTGCTTTTCGCGCATGGCTTCTACATTAATCACTTGCCTGCAGTGAAGTAAACCCACATTGGCAATCTCAATGCACTTGCATATTTGAATCAGATACTTTATCAAGAGAAGAGAAGATTGCAAGGCAAACTTACTTGAGAAATTCGGCTACATTAGTAGGCGTGCATCGATGAAAGAGAGCTTCAGGAATAATAGCAGAGTTCAACAAAATATTAGGGAGGGAAATGTAGGGTATGATTGCTTTGTACCAGATGAACCATTCCGTTAGAAAATGAGCTCGATAGGCAACAACACAGGGTAACCGAGCAAGTTGTAACTCCAGCGCGGCGGTGCCGGAGGTACTTAATGCAGCAGTACTTGCCTGCAACAATTTTAATCCACCTTGTAAGAATCATATAATGCATAGCAAAAAAGTTTTAACCAATTGAACCAAACCATATTTCGAGCACAGACGTACACTGAATGCATCGCATTTCAACTGCGCCGAACCCCCGGATATCAGAATGGTGGAAACGGTCCATGTCTTGATGGCAGCACTTATGTACTCCTCAACTTGCTGATGTGGTGCGACTGGAATAACTGTTGTAAGCTCAGGGAAGCAGTCCTTAACTAGCTCCATAGTGTCAGAGAATATAGGCATCATACGAGAAACCTCTTGTAATCTGCTTCCAGGAAGCACAGAAATGATTGTGGCTCCTTTGAATAACCAACAAACACGTCAGAAAAAGTTGGATTTATCATTTACAGGTAAATTGTTTCGAAAGGTTAGAATCATAGATGTACAATAACTCCAGTATTTTGATAACGTATATATATTATTACCTGAAGATAATCCATATTTCCTTTGAAAGCCTTCAGCATCACCTTGCATCTTCCATTCATTTGATGGGGTATCACATCCCTAATATAACAAGATACTTCTGAGGAGTTAGTTACTTCTATTGTGTGGCAGAACCATTAGAAATTGACAGAACGAAGTACTTGATGGGGAGTGTTCATCTGTCAAGGAAAAGTGATTCATACCGAATTCGAGCATAAGGCATCTTCCAATATGGGATGGCCAACAAAGTTGCATCAAGTCCATTTGATCTGCAAACTTCTTCCTCGAATGGAAGAATACACATTACATGGTCCACAAACTCTGCAAGCCCTTTCAGTCTTGCTTCACCACCTTTCCAAGCCCAGAACGATGGAGCTACATAATGGATGTGTAATGGTCTATCCAGACCTTGCTGATTAAATTTAGCTGCACACAAGATTTTATTGTCTTCCATCAGTACTCGTGTAAAAGAAATTTGCAAAATCGAAGTCTGAGCACCTTCAAGTTAGAGGTGGTTCTCGTTGACATTACCGTGCAATTGCTTTAGGAGACGAAATGAGAAGCCTTTGGAATCGACAGTTACGACAACATGAGGATGAAAAGAAACGGCTGCATCTGTTGCATCCTTCAACCTACCCTGTTCTCCCAGATTCCAGTAGATGAAGCCGAATTAAAGTCAATTCCATTCATCTGGTGAAAAAAGTAACCTCTTATGGAGGCGAAGGACATTAGTTTGAAACCTTGGGAAGTACAGAAAGCAATATCATATTTCAGTCTCACCCTAATTTTTTTAAATGTGGTAACAATTCCCAAATGCCCATTACAGCTATATCTTCCATTGGAAACAAAGATTTCAACCCCTCTTTAGACATCAATGGCCTGAATCAATAATAGTTTTTCTGAAATTAAATGAACTAGAGAAGAGCTCAGAGATTATAAGGAGTAAATAAGTCAAGTTGAAAGTTCTGGGTTACCCTCCAACACCAGCAAAACGGAGAGGCGAAGGAGAGAGTGTTTTGAGAGAAGACATAAGGCGAGAACCAATAGTATCTCCTGAAACTTCTCCAGAAACTATAAAAACTCTAAGCTCACCATCTTTAGCTGCCATGTCCGCTACACTTGTATTTGAAACAAAAGAAAAGTTTCTGGAAATTAATGAAATCCCAGAGACGAATCTATCTCTGATCTTACTCCTAAACTTCCAATTCATTCGTGTATTCATCATGTTTGGGGTTTTTGAAGTTGTTGAAGTTAAATTGATATCAATTGAATTGGTGATTCAGGCTAGGTTTACAACTGAGTAAAGTGTAACTAGGAGGAGGGGGAAAAACCTGGCTTCAAACGTTTCATAGACATATAACTGAGAAAACCGGTGTACCTAGAAAGGATGTCAAGGAACTAACCGTAAGTGTCGGTCCCCTACAGCTGACAAACAACACTGTCTTGGGAATGGAGATTAACCCAAGCCCATGTATTTACAATCCTCGCGTTTTCAGGGGCCACTCAAAAGGATTATGGGCCAAGATTTTATACCCAGCCAAGGACATTAGTTAAAGGATATCCTATAGGATATTGAAGTTACCTAAATGCCCTTCCAGTAATAAAACCTAAAAACTTGAAAACCTTTCATTTTCATTTCAAAATCAGTTTCACTTCTTCTTCTTCTCCTCCTCTCTACTCCCGAATGTGGATGAAAAAAAGATTCCCTCGTTTTTCAATTCAACTCATCGTCGTCGTGAATCGTAAAATCAAAACATCGTCGATTCGTTTTTTCAACGATGTCTACAAAAGATAAATCCCTAGGACCTAGAACTAAAAACATTCCTCGCAGTATCGATCCAAATATTGGAATTCTCGCAAGAAATAAAGAAATTGTTGCTGAAAATGACGAAGAACGCGAAGAACGCGATGAACAAGACGCCGAGGATGTAATTGGCGTCGGCGAATCTGATAGTCAAACACTCCGGAAACTTCAAATGGCCCCAATTAGGTAAGATTTCGTCAATTTCTGGGTTTATATCGCTTTAAATCGACGAATCGCTAAAAAAAAGTCTAGGATTTTCTGAAAATTTCCAAATTCGGGAGATATTTATGTCTCTTAAACTTCCGAATATAGTCGTGTTCTTCATTTCTGAAGAACATCGACAGTATTCGGGAGATAGTTGTATAGGTTTACTCTCGAATACATTAGGTCATTTCTTCCTGTAACTTTAGATAGCCATATTCGGAGGTTAAGATTCATTTTTACTTCCGAATATATTGATGTTGGGACATAGTATTCGGATATTCATCTACTACCGAATATATATACATGATGAAAAATTCTGAAAACTGTGATTTAGGAAAAATCCAATTTTGGGGCCAGTATTTATTCGGAAGGAAATATATTGTGTTATACTTCCGATTATACAAGATGAAAATGTTATAGTTTCTGAACTCCAATTGATGAATATTTGGTAGCACATATATTTACTTATCTTCCGATTTTTTTGTATTCGGGAAACAAATATATATTCTTACTTTTGAATGTATACATTCGGTTATTATTTGTGTACTTTGTCTTCCGATTGTTTAGTTTGTAAACATTGTTCCTTGTTTTGTTGTTTAGACAAAGTCGAGCTAAGCAAGCCCCAAAACCAGGCGACTTAGGGCCTCGTCGAGAAGGGAGTAAGAAAGTGACAGCTAGTGCTAGGAGAGAAAGGAGTGCCAAGGCTAACTCAAGTGCTCAACAAAGTGTAGAACCACAAGGCAGTGAACAAGGTGTGCAACCAAGTGCTCAACAAGCCACTCAACAAGATGTAAAACCAACTTGTCCACAAGGCAGTGAACAAGCTGTGCAACCAAGTGTTCAACAACACTCAACAAGGTGTAGAAGCAACTGTTCCACAAGTTACATCCCACCATGAAATTGAACCAATTGATCAAGTGCCAACAGTACAAGAAGAAGGTCAACCAGTGGTACCCAAAAAGCCAAAAAAACCAACAAATGAGAAGCAGGTGAAAAAAAGGATATTGCTAAGAAAGGAAAACATCTTGTCCCTGAGCATTTGAAGGTGAAGAATATTTCAGCAGGTAAAATCCTTGGGCTACCGGCGGATGGAGCAAAATTGCTATTTGGATACAAAGACTCCTGGGCCAAAGACATATACGAAACCGAGGTAATAATAATCGTATCCTATTTGTTCTATCGTAATAGTTGTCTTAAGAGTTTTTGTATTTACTTTAAACATTTCTCGTGTGTTTAATAGTATCATCAAGATGCGGTTCGTCTACTCAAACCCACCGCCGCACCAAAAAAAATGCTTGATTAGCCTTTATCCGGTGAATGTGAAAGGTTCAAGACTATTATAGCCAACTCGGGGTTAGCTGCTACTGCCGAGAATTCATATTTGGAACATGATCGTGTGGCTATATTTGCATTTTTGGAGAGATTGTATCCTGAGACCGACACCTTTCATATGTCGTTTGGGAGATGACGATTACCCCTGATGATGTTCTGCAGATTCTTAACCTCCCTGACCAAGGCACAACTGTGAAGTTCAACTACATAAAGCAATTATCTTTGGAAAAACTTTATGCTCTAACTAGAAAGTGCTTAGGTTGGGATGAAAAAACATCAAGAGCAGAGTTCATGAGGCATGCAAGTTACAGAACTAGACAGATCAACATTAGCGTTTTGATGGATATGTACCGAGGCACCTTGGATAAAGAAAAGAAAGGAACATTAACCCTTGAGCAAGTGAACCACTCTGCCACCGCATATCTCTTTTGTGTATTGGGATGTGTCATTTTCCCCAATACTTCTGGCAACCGGATCGACGCCAACCTTATACAACTTTTGAATCCTCTCCATCAAGTCGATGACTATTCTTGGGGAACGGCATGCCTAGCATTCTTGATGGAAGAGTTGAGAAAGGCGTCGAGGCGAGGAACTAGCCAAGTTGCCGGGAACATGGCTCTATTGCAGGTTTTTTTTATATCTGTCAGTCCATCTATAGTAGTTATTCGGTAGACAGTACATATGATGCATATTCTAAACTCTAAATGATGCATATTCGGTAGGAGTAACATATTTTTAGCTTCCGAATATAGTTTATTCGGAAATAAATAACTTAGTTTTATTTCCGAATATTTATAATCGTGACTTAATGTTCAGATTTTATTACCGAATATATAGGCCAAAGAAGTTGAGTTTACTGAACTCTAAATGATGCATATTCGGTAGGAATATGCTATTTTTTGTTACCGAATATAGTTTATTCGGAAACAAGTAACTTAGTTTTATTTCCGATTATTTATAATCGTGACTTAATGTTTATATTTTATTACCGAATATATAGGCCAAAGAAGTTGAGTTTACTGAACTCTAAATGATGCATATTCGGTAGGAATATGCATATTTTTTTGTTATCGAATATAGTTTATTCAGAAACAAATAACTTAGTTTTATTTCCAATTATTTATAATCGTGACTTAATGTTCAGATTTTATTACCGGATATATAGGCCAAAGAAGTTGAGTTTACTGAACTCTAAATGATTCAGACTCGGTAGGAATATGCATATTCTTTGTTACCGAATATAATTTATTCGGGAACAAATAACTTAGTTTTATGTCCGATTATTTATAATCGTGATTTAATGTTTAGATTTTATTAACGAATATATAGGCCAAAGAACATTGAGTTTACTGAACTCCAAATGATTTATATTCGGTGATTTCTACATATAGTTATCCTCCGAATATGTTGTATTTTTTGATCACTTATTTCCGAATATGTGTATTCGGTTTCAATTTATGTACTTTTACTTCCGAATGTTTAGAATCCATTTCCTAATAGTTGTTTTCTTATCTATAAAGGCATGGATCTATGACCACTTCCCCATCCTGAACTTGGCCGAAGAGAACCCGGAGTGGCGCCAAGGTAATCCTAGAGGAACAAAAAATATATCTTCCAAGACAACCGTTCTCATTCAAAAGAGCAGCAGTTGGTTCGCATGAGGGAGATTTTGGACCAAATTAAGGCCTCGGACGTATGCTTTGATCCATACAAGGAAGATCGAGCTAAAGGGCATATAAGAGTTCGGTCGGACTTGTCCCTTTATTTTGGACCGTTGTGGCACCCCACAGGATATGTGATGTACAATCCCTCTAGGGTGATGCGACAACTCGGGTATATACAACATCAACCAATGGATGATATAAGGGATACAAATTGGAGTTGGAAAAATGCTCTTCTAGTGGTGACAATCTCACGATAGTTCACTCAGCCCCACCTACTGTTCTTGATAACTGGGATAAGAGGTCTGCGTTCATTATCAACACTGGTAGACCTGTCACCCGAGGTGATGAAATTTCTCCAGGATATATGAGTTGGTATAGGAACATATCCCATCCTTTGGTTATCCGTGAAGTTAAATCAAATACTACTTCTGCGGGGTCCAGTTATAATTGTATCATCAAAGACAAACCAAATGGTTATGATACACTGGTGCGTATTCTTAAAACATTTTTCATTTTATATCATGGCTATAAATCTTAGGTAATATCCCATAACCATGTTATGCCATTATGTATAAAAACAGGTGAATAGGTTCAAGTGTGTTTCCAAAATGTTAACTGCATGCATGAGGAGCGGAGATCCCGTGCCAGTTGAGAAGATAAAAGAGGCTAGAGACCTAGTGGATACTATGGATAATGAAGATTATGCAGTTCAGTTTGGGGAGAAAAAAGGCACGAAGAAGAATCCGCCTAAGAAGGTAGTATCAAAGACGGGTAAAAGAAGTCGAGCTTCATCGAGCGCTGAAGGTGCTCCAAATGAAGGTGCTCCAACTGAAGGTGCTTAAACTCGTGGTCGTGCAGGACTTGGAGGTAGTCACGGTCGTAAAGTACAGAAGTCTAGATAAATGACAATGAGGTAGTCACGGTAGTCACTCGTGGTCGTGCAGGACTTGCTCTCATATTGTTTCAACCAATCCTTACAATGATTTGTTGGGAAGTAATCCGTCCAACCACCCAACGGAGGTAATGGGAAATCTCTCTTTACTCTTAAACCGATAAAATGCATGTCATTCACAAATGCCATAACACTTCTTCTATCTTTAACCGATTCATCGCAAAACGTCCTTGTAGGTGTAGACGTAAAAGAATGTCCATACTTAGGAGGAACAAAAAAATGTACCACGCATTTCAAAACATCCGCTAAGAGATATCCACATTTAGGCATTGTCATCCAATACTTGGATCCGATTGTCTTCAATCCCTTTCGGAATTTTACATGCGCAACTAAGTCTTTGAACTCTAGTTCTTTGTCGTGTCTATCTCCTTGCTTCATCATCCCCGTATAGAAATCCTTGTCCTTTATTAGTTGTACCGCCATCCTAGTTCTTAAATATTGCCATTGGGTGACATCTTCGTTGACCGACTCGTCGAAGTGACCAATTTGTTCTGTAGCAACGTGAAACCCACAATTCCCATCCCCATCAACCTCGTCGGTGGACAAAACAAATGGAACAATGATTGGACGAAGTTGTTTCATATACTCATCTACAATTGTATACGGTGATCGTGTTGGTCTTCCATGAAAATCCCTAGGACAACGAAGAGTACCATACTTCTCCTTTATAGTCATAATTTCCGTTGGTTGTGTTTGTTGCGAGTCGCTCATTTGATCAACAACAATAGAGATATCTTGGGTCTCCACTAACACAACTTCTTCCACCACCTCAGATTGACTTGCTTGAGAAGGCTCCGTAGATACCTTTGGTTTCACATTTCGTGCGGTTGGTACACTTTGATCCTTTCTTGGACGACCTATTTTCTTAGGTTCCGGCTCATCTTGAAATTCGGCTTCCGAACGCTCGTGCCTAGACAATATTCTTTTATTAGACAAATACTCCTTTAACTCTTTTCTTTGGATGGTCCTCGACACTTTGTTGTTGGGCCTACCGGCCCCCTTTTGCTTAATAGGTTCATCAACCTCCCGTAAACAAGGGTGAAGGGCTTTCTCCAAATTGTGCATCAATATTTCTTTTTGGTGCCATTTGATGTAGCATAACGCTCGGATATTCGTGCACACAATTTCGACTCAAGGAAAGACAAACCATCAACTACCGGGGTGCTTGGAGTGAAATTTAATTGCTTCCAGAATGGATGAATATCATTGATGTCAATCACTTCAACATACCTACCCATCTTATGACGACACGGGAGTCCAATACCTATCATATCCTTGCAAACACAAACGGTATTCTCGTCATCGTAAGCTTTATAAAGCTTCAATTGTTTCATCATGTGATTTATTGCCCATCTTGAAACGTTATGAACAATGCCCCTTAGAAGCAATTTTCCCTTATCATGTTCCATTGGGAATTGGTGTACACTAAATTGCATACATTTCCTAATCTTTACGAGATCACGATTGGTGTATTCATGGATTGCTTCTTGGATAGACACAACTCCATTTTGACTACCAAGTAGTATTTTCTTTAATCGTCCATGAGACCCCTCTGCAATGTTTGTCGCCTCGTTCTTGAAGTTGCGATATTCATATGTCCATGCAAACAAAAACCTCCCCTTAAGCGGTAACCATTGTGTTTTACAATATTCAACGGGTTTTGGGTAGTTCGTGCCATATTCATCCTCAAATTGTTTCAAGTTAGATTCGTAAATTTCCTCGGTCTTCGACCAAAAGATCTTGTCCCATGCTTTCATGAACATATTCCAAATCATTGCATCCTCCTTCCATTTTTCATCAAATAACCTCTTCTCTTCCTCTCTTTCTTCCACGGTTAATTTACTAATGCGCTCATCCTCTTATTTTGACCTCTTGGTACCCTTCCTTGGTTTTTTAGCTTGGAAATGATGATAGCAATTGGATTTGAGGTTGCATTGAATGTGCCACGTACATTGCAAGTTTCGGGCTTCCGGAAACACTACCGCTATTGCATGCATTAAGGCTTGATCGTTATCCGTTACAATAACCCTTGGAAAATTATCACCGTTATAAATGGACCTCAACGTCTCCAACATCCAAATGAAACTCACGTTGTTCTTATGATCCATTAAACCCCATGCAATCGTAAACGTGTTTTTTTCCGAAGTGTGGCAAGCAATGTTCAACAACGGCATGTTATATTTGTTTGTCTTGTAAGTGGCATCTATCAACAAAATTTGATGAAAGCATTGAGCCAATTGGATCATTTCGGGATGTGCCAAAAAAAACGAACCACTTTACCATCATTTTCTTCCCTTCTCAACGTGTAGTCGTGTAACTCTGCTAATCACTCCGATTGTTGCATGACCGATCTACCATCCCATTACGTCCTTTTGATCGTAGCTAAGGCCTCCTTAATTGTAGACAAAGAAGACAAGTTTTCGGGGTCGTCCGCCTTTATTTTACTTAGATCGCACTCGCTTTTTGGATCCGCATAGACTTCACGGTCTCCATTTATTTTGGTTTTAGCTTGGCAACCATTACATGTCCAATTAGAGTATACGGATCATCGTGGTTATGACAACCATTATCAACTTTAAACATTTTCTACTCTTTACCTTCCTTACCTTCGGGCTTATAGAAGACAATCTTAAACGGGCATCCTATTTTCTTTGAATTTCTTCGGTATTTCCTCTGTGTCTTCCTTACGTACTTATTATTCTTTCCCGCGTGACTCTTTCGAGCCCCACCTCGCTCACAAATCATTTCAAACCGAGTGTCACCCACATGATTGTTTTGAACTACAACGCACATGTTCTCTTTTTCCTTGTTCATAAGCGAATCCTTTTCCTCCTCCTTACTTCCAAATGACTACACGCGCATATAACAAAACAAATATCATAAGTATAAGCATTTAACATACATATTTCAATAAATAAATAAATAATAGTAATGAAAAAACCAAGTCATTTGCATAGCGTAGAGAAGTATCGGGCCTCAAATAGAAATCATCGACAACCGCTACAACGACCTGCAAAATGAAGCAACATGTTTTAGTATAATAATCGGAAGACATTCAGTAAGTTTTCCAACCGATTGTCAAATAATCGGTTGAATATTGTGTGCCCTCAACTACCGAATTCAGTAGAAATAGTTACACTGTCTCCTGAGTACAAAACATACATAATCGGAAGAAAAAATATGGTAAAACTGCCGAATACAAATAATCGGAAGATAAAGTAATTAATATTCCTCCGATTTTCAAAGAACAAAATTTTTTACAAGTTCGCGAAAATTTTATTTTGGGGCCATTCGGTAGACAATGTACTCTATATAACTGCCGAATGTAGATATTTTTTCAAAGAAGAATTTTAATTTTTACAAGTTTGGAAAATTTTTATTTTGGGGCCATTCGGTAGAAAATATAATCAAAAAAACTTCCGAATGTAGATATTTTGGGAAATCAATTTGGGTTTTCGCATATTTTGGGGACATTCGGTAGAAAATACTCTATATATCAACCGAATGTATATATTTGGTACTCATTACGTTGTATTCGGTAGATATGTAGATACATTATCTACCGATTCTGGATAGTTCATGGCATTCAATGCATTCATTAATGGGGTTTTCTTGTTTACAAACACATTCAAAGTGGGTATTTGAGTTTCTTAACACAATACCTGTATGTTTGATGCATCATTAGTTTCTATCTCGGGTGATTCTCCGTTTTCTTCCATGAAAGCGTCGTCTAGGGTTTCATCTCCACAAAACTTTGGACCATTCAACATATACCCCAAATCGTCTTCTCTAAATGGTCGCGAAGCTTCAACATTATGTTCTTCACGATGATTCTCAGATTCTTCTTCGTATCCATCCATTTTTGTTGATTATTAAAAAAAAATGGTTTTTCCCTTTTTTTATTCTTCTTCTTCTTCTCTGTAACTCATAAATGACAATAAATGAAAACAATGGAACAAATTGCATCCAAATACTATATTGACCACAATCGGAAGCACTATTATTATGTTATCTACCGAATGCATTCGGTAGATAGAAAACTTATAATATCTACCGAATATGTAAGGGCAATTTTTCCATTACGATTTACGCGAGATAAGGGCTGGCTTCAATTTACGTTTGGGTGACCCTATTTTGTTTTATTGTTGGCCCCTAATTCCTTTTGAGTGGCCCCTAAAAACGCGAGGTTTATAATGGTCGCCGCCAAAAGCCAAATTTTGTTTATATAGTGGCTCTAAGCCTCTAACGAACTGAAAGTGGCTGGATGATCCAAAGATCTACCTCTGATGAGGGTTGACTTGACTTTATGAAATCCATTTCTAGGGGTAGTCCATCTAACTTCCACTTTAGGTACTGTCAGATGAGCAGTCTGAGCAGCTAGGTACTGTCAGATGAGCAGTCTGAGCAGCTAGGTACTGTCAGATAAGCAGCCTGTCGGTTTAGGTGCTCATTCCACTCACTAAGTTCTTTTTTGACTCACTAACCCGGTAACCTGCAAATCAATGTTTTTTTAAACAATAGAACATCTAGCTTTCCAGATGTTCCATAATATTGTACTTGCAAAAATGATTAAGTCATTCATATTAATATCATATTAATGACCAACTTTCAATCCAAGGTTTCAGAGTTCTTCCTTCAATTATGCCTGCAAAGTTACTTTCTAGAGCAAACCATATAGTTCTGGTTACAAGACAATTGATAAATAAATGGTATAAAGATTTCGGTTCATCTTTACATAAAGGACAAATATCATCTATGTTCTGAACATGCTTAGATAATATTTCATCAACACCTAAACAATTGTGAACACATTTCCATAAAAAAGTGAAGAATCTTCGGAGGCAATTTTGCTTTCCAAAATTCTAATAAGGAAAGTTTAACTGGTTAACATTGCCCACTACATCATTTCCCACCCTGTAAGATGATTTAACAGTAAAACCATTTGTGTTAGGTGTCCATCTCAATCTATCACTTTCTCACTTAGGAATCCTAGTGATTTTGCTTACAGTTTCATTATCAAACTACGCATGCAAAATGTTTGTATTCCAATAGTAAGTAAGGGGAGTTGGATAGATGTCTGAGTGGTTAAACGAGGTCTAAAAGAGGCGGTATTGAAAACCAAAGTCTTGCATAGTAAGATTGAAGGGTGGAATATCTCTCCTGGTGCTTTAGCGGGTCATAGGAATTAATCAACTCTCTTTAGTGTTACATTTGACTTGCACGACGGCCTTTTCCACCTAGCTGAGTCATTTATCTGTAGATTCTGTTTTCTTGGTGCTGATCGGGTGGTGAAGTTGCCACGAGTATGGGTATAACAGAGAGGGGAATCTGCTATTTTTGCCCCCACTATCGTTATGGCAAAGTGAGAAACATAACTGGCTAGGTGAAAAATATACTACTTAGACAGTCGTTGTATGGTTTTCACTGAACGATAGATGTTGATACATGAAAAATATTACCCCTTAGCCGGGCTAGTGTGCCCCCAAAAGGGAGGCAAACCCAACATGAAACATGGGGACTAAATCCCAAGTCTACTAAGGAATTCATGGAAAAGGAGAAGGTTGTAGTAGAGAAGGAATAACATTAGTGGTAATTTAGGAGGTTTAGGACATGTGGCATGATGTCATAAAAGGAAGGGCTTCTAGGAAAGCCTATAAAGGAGGCATATGGTACAATATAAAGGGATCTCTCTCTCCTCTCTCTTGGGTGTTGGATGTGTTATGGCTAGGACTTGTAGAACCAATTTCATATTCACCCCTCCACAATAGAGACTCCATCTTTTGGTGGCTACTATACCATTCAGTCATGTTTCTATCGCCAACGACTTTGTCTATGTTGTTCAGCATTCTCTAGGTCGGGCAGTTGTTCATCATCCAACAACTAGTAACTAATCCTCTCTAAATATTCAATCTCATAGAATTCAACTATACCATCTCTATATCGAAATGGTTAGTGCTCGCTTCAATCGATAAGAAGATGTTGCTCTTATTCGATCATGGATATTAGTTGCAAGCGATGGAAATTTGAGTTTAACCACTTTGACAATGTGTTTCAAAGGTTTATGGAATTAGCTGACAATGAAAATTCAAGAATAACAAATAAAAGCCTTCAAATTAGACTTTCCTTTTAATTAGGATGTGGGAAATTATGCGGATTTTGTGGATGATAAACCAAGGTCATCCTAGATTATTCATCCATGAATGTGTGAGCATCTGAAAAATTTATTTTATATTTTTAACGACTCAATTTTATTTAATTAAACTTATTAACTTATTATTTATCTATAATCCGGAACACTTACACTCAGTTAGTTGAGAAGCCTAGATCTTTAACCACCCCTCAAGAACAATCTTGAACTAAACAATTAAGAGAATTTTTTTCAGATATCTATCTTGAGGAATCACAAAGTCTGAGATGAAGAGAACTTTGTAATTTCTATTTATCTTTCCTGAAAGAGATTACGAAAACCTCAATAACAGAACATCGAGATCAGGATACACGAACTATCAAGATAAAAGATAGTTGGACTTGGCTTTATGAATCCCCAAAGAGAAATCTTTTAGTCGTACACCTAATATATTTGTCAGAGGAAACCTAGGTCAATAGAGGAAGACTCAATCTATCAACTAGGACACAAAGTTTCAAGGACTGAGTTTCCCAGTTGAAAGAACATCTCTAATTATAGATGTTCAAGACCGAGGGTTGCTTAGAATTCAAGCTAAGATGACTTGAGATTCAAGCGAACATTCTATTTGTTTAGATGAAGCTCTAATTAGGGTTTCAAGTAAGCATGTGAGAATTAGTCTTGGAATCACATATAAGAGTATAAACAATGGTCCGGTTACGGAATCGTGTATAATGACCGTTCTTTGGAAAATATATCTTATGAACTATAAGCAATTTGATGTTCATTTAAACACTTAAGAATTTAATCGTGATGCACATACACAAATGTTTTAGTGATCAATGATGTCTTAGAGGTGTTTGTGCGAGTCATAAAAATGCTAAACATACTTGAAAAATAAGTCTTTAAGCATCTGCTAATGTTTAATGAGACCGCTGGTGAAACGGTTCGTGAACCGTAAAGTAATAGTTCACGAGTCAGGGTGCTACAGTTCGTGAAACGGGTTATCCAACTACTTAGACTTTTACACCAATATTAAAAATTCAGATCACCACAGTTTATGAACCATGTTCGTGAACTGTCCCGTTCTGAACTTATGGTTTGCGAACTGGTTCACCAACCTTCTTGTATTTCAGAAACTCAGATATCTATGGTTTGCGAGGTGATTCGCCAACCTACCCTAAGTCAAAATATCAAAAGTTCTGAATTTCTCTATTTTGATGTTTGAAACATTCACTACACCATTTTTCGGGATTAGCAACGGATGCTTGCTGTTGCAAAAGGGACTTGCAACAGCAGCCAGCCGTTGCGAAACGTGGCGTTGCATTTTTTTTGCAACAGCTCTAGAGCCGTTGCGAAAAAATTTCGCAACGGTTTTTGGTTCAGCTCATAGGCGCATTTATGTGCCTAAATTGTCTTCAATGTTTCGTATTGTTGGTACTCGTTGTCGTCCTTATTATGGTGTTTTGTGTATTTTTAGGTATTTTTGGAAAATAAATATTGTTGGAAAAATCGTCTCGAAAAATCACTCGGAACACCCCCGGAGGACACTTGCTATACGGAGCCCAGATTTGGTTAAGGGGCACCTCAATTACTAAGGGGTACCCCAAAAAGGCTGCTGCTATTCGCACCCCACAACTGGTTAGGGGGACACCATCTTCTTCGTTTGAAACTTGAAAATTGGCGGGAAAAATGTGGCAGCTCTCTGAGAATTTTCGATCGAAATTTGAAGATGTTATAGTGTGATTCAATGGCTAAAACTTCACGGGAACACTTGACTGAGATATACAGGCGTGGTATGGGCTTCAAAATCATCTGGATTTGGTTGGATAATCGGCAGTGAAGATAACATGGTTGCTCGGGTTTTGGTTGCTCCATCACGAGTTATGTGTAGTTGGCGTGTGGATTGATAGAGTTTTACTTCTGGTGGAACGTGAAAACAATGCTCTGAGAGTATATCGACATCAGCAGGCATGTGAAGAGGCGAGAAAGGAAAGAAAATTTCCTTTATTATTTTTTCTTTGCTGTCGAGATATGGGAAGATTTTCTGGAGTAATGAGCGAAGATTCTTAGTCCAAAGGTGTATAAATAGGCTACTGGGGTCGAGCAGAAAGGGGGATGGAGAGTTTGGGAGAAGTATAGAGCATTAACAGAGCGAGAAAATCAAGTTACAGGAAAGTTTCTGCTGCTGCTGCTGCTGCTGCCATTGAAGAACACGAAGAACGGACAGACCAGGGAAGTCGTTCTTCAACAGTGATAACGACTAACACGTGAGGGTCTTAGAATTACCGTCAGCAGCAGTTTATTTCTATCGTTTCTGTAACAGTGTTCTGCAACAATTATAAGTGTTGCAAACACCCGATTTACTCAATTATTTTCCTTTTCATCATTTGTAAAACACTTGTGAGCATCAATGAAATATTTTGAGAGGTTTTCCAACATGATGATGAGCTAATTCTCCCACAACCAAGGCAGTGAGGAAGCTATTTACGCATGAATAATTGGTAATCATTTATTTCCTCTAATTTATAATTTATAATTCACTCAATCACTGCTTTTGCAGAGTTTTTAATTGTTTGCAAAAAATTTCTTCATTAGTTGTGATTCAATTAGATAGGTTATGCTTTGTTTAGATAATCTATGCTTAGGGATACAATTAATTTTCGAGAATTTTCCAGATTATTTGTGAATTAAGAAATAAGAGTCTTAAAATATAATTAGAGTTTTGGATTGTTTACCATAATTTATTCCTGTGTAATAGTGAAATCAGTGTCTTGGTTGTTTTCTAATATCTTGAAGTCAATTTTGTAATAAGTTTTCTTTGTTTTTAAATTTTTATTAAGTCTAAAATTCACTGCCTTCACAAGTCTTAAAACAACCCTTTTATCACTATCTACAACAACTTTCAAAACACATCAATTTTTGGCGCCGCCGACGCGGGCTTGTATTTAGGATTGAGTTTTTAGATTTATTTTTTTAGTTTTTTTGTTCTTCTTTACGTTTTTGGGTTTTTGTCTTTTCCTTTCAGATTTTGGGAATTTGGAGCGAAAGAAATTTTTGCCAAAGCTTTTGGATAATATTTAAAGACTTGAAGTAAAAGGCAAAGCGAAAGGAGCTAAAGAAGAAGATTTTTTTTTTATTTTATAGAAAAAGAGAGAAAAAAAAAAGAGAGTGTTATTTTATTAGATTGTATTAGGAATTCTTTTTACTTTGTATTTTTATTTTTATTTTTGCACTTTATTTTTTGGACCTTTCTTTTGGACTTTGGACATTTGGACATTAATTTTTTTTAAACCCTACGGAAGGGTAGATTAAATATTAAACTGTTTGCAGAGAAGGACGGTGATTACGATATCACCTCGGCCCCTCGGGTTCGTACACAACATAGGAGTTGTGGCCCGAGTCGACGACAACGGTTCATCCCCCGTCTGGAACGGGAGGTAAGTTTGTTAAAAACCTTAGTGATGATGCACTGAAACTTAGGTTATTCCCCTTTTCCTTAAAAGATAAAGCCAAATCTTGGATGTATAGTTTGGATTCTGAGTCAATTGAAACCTATGAACAACTTACATCTGCCTTTATACATAAGTTTTTCCCAAGGCACAAAACATCGTCTATTAGGACACAAATTTGTACTTTTGCTCAACAAGAGGGAGAATCTTTATATAGGTATTTAGAAAGGTTCAATGACTTAATTTCTCAATGTCCTCATCATGGTTTAGAGAAGGTTAGGTTAGTTCAGATCCTTTACGAGGGTTTAGACTATTCAACAACGACCATGGTTGAGTCCTTATGCACAGGTGGGTTTGAGAATAAAACTGTTGATGAGGCGATGACATTTTTGAATGAAATCGCCAATAAGACCCAACAATGGGAAAATAATAGGGAACCCCAGAAAACAATTCTTCTAAGTAGAGGAAATGTCAATAGGGTAGAAGGATCCTATGAGTCAGATGCTAAAATAGCAACCATAGCCAAAAGGTTAGAAGCGTTGGAATTAGGTCATTCTAGTGGTACTAGTGGTAGAATAGAGCCTTTTTGGGAAGACCATACTTTTGAAGAGCAAGCCAATTCTCTTTATAACAACACTAGATTCAATAACCATCAGAAGTTTGACCCTTATTCAGAAACCTATAACCCTGGCTGGAGAAACCATCCCAACCTTTCTTGGTCTAAGGGCCAGAATCAAGGTCAGTTTAGTAACTCTCAAGCTCCCCCAGGTTTTGGATATCCTAAGAATCCTTCAGCCCCGGCACAGTTTCATAACCCTTCGGATAAGAAGATTATGAGTTTAGAAGAGTCTCTTTCTTTGTTAACTCGTAACACTATGCAGTTTCAGCAATCTGTTGCTCAAGGTATAGAAGAAAATAAGAGAATAGGTCAGGCTAACTCTCAGGCTATTTCCGAGTTGAAAACCCAGGTTAGTCATATAAATGAGTCTTTAAGAGAAAGAGGTAAGTTTCCTAGTCAAACTCAACCAAACCCTAGAGGAATTAATGAAATAGGTGAAAGACCATACGATCATGTAAATGCTATTAAAACCCTTAGGAGCGGTAGAGAGATAGACAACAAGGTTTCCATGCCTAATAGTGAACATGCTTTAGTTCACCCTTCTGAGCCAGAGAATGAGAAAACTGATAAAGTCTCCAAAGAGACCAATGAGGGTTCTGTTGAGCCCGGATTTGTTCCCAGAGCCCCGTTTCCCCAGCTGCTAGTTCCGACTAAGAGGGAGTCCAACTTTAATGATATATTTGAGGTTTTTAAGTAAGTTACTATCAGCCTACCGTTATTGGATGCGATTAAGCAGATTCCGGCTTATGCCAAGTTCCTTAAGGACTTCTGTACACGAAAGCGTAAGCTTAGTGTCCAAAAGAAAGCCTTCCTAGTTAGTCACGTGAGTTCCATTATTCAGAATACCACTACTCCTAAGTATAAATACCCAGGGTCCCCTACCATTTCTTGCACAATAGGTAAACACCGTGTTGAGAAAGCTTTGCTTGATTTAGGAGCCAGTGTGAATTTACTTCCATACCATGTGTACCTTAAGCTAGGACTTGGTGAGATGAAACCTACCCAGATGACACTCCAGTTAGCTGATAGGTCCATTAAAATTCCTCGTGGTGTGATCGAGGATGTTCTTATCGAGGTCGACAAGTTTATTTATCCAGTGGATTTTGTTATCCTAGATACCCAACTTGTCCCTGACCCAGAGAACCAGATACCGGTGATTTTAGGTCGCCCATTTTTAGCAACTTCCAATGCGATCATTAACTGTCGAACTGGTATTATGAATTTGTCTTTTGGTAATATGACTATTGAGATGAACATCTTTCACATTAGTAAGCTACCCCAGGAACTGGACGACTCGAGCGTAGATAGGTGAACATGATAGGCACCTTAGTAGAGGAGTCATTACCAAACACTTTGATAGAAGATCCATTAGAGAAATGCCTAGCTCACTTTGGGATTGATTTTGATGATGATGATGTGATTAATGGGGTGAATGCTTTGTTAGATTCAACCCCTTTGTTAGACACTAGTAATGGATGGAAACCTAAGTTCGAACCTTTACCCGTTCCCGAGTCTACCCTAGTTACTTCGTTGGAAAATCCTCCTAAGTTGGACCTAAAACCATTGCCAGATATCCTGAAGTATGTGTTTTTAGGCCCGTCTGAGACTTTACCTGTGATTGTTTCTTCCGACTTGGATAAGATCAGGAAAGTAGGCTAGTAACCGTCCTTCAAAACAACAAGGAAGCTTTAGGGTGGACCATAGCAGACATTAAGGGTATAAGTCCTACTGTTTGTATGCATCAGATCTATTTAGAGGAAGACACCAAACCTTCTAGGGAGATGCAACGTCGACTAAACCCCAATATGAAAGAAGTAGTTCGAACTGAGGTTCTTAAGCTATTAGATGCAGGCATTATCTACCCTATTTCAGACAGTAAGTGGGTCAGCCCCGTTCAGGTTGTTCCCAAGAAATCTGGTATTACTGTAGTCCAGAATAATAACAATGAGTTAATCCCGACCCGAGTGACAACGGGTTGGCGTGTTTGTATTGACTATAGGAAATTGAACAAGGTCACTAGGAAGGACCACTTTCCCCTTCCCTTCATCGACCAGATGCTAGAGAGATTAGCTGGACATAGTCACTACTGCTTTTTAGATGGCTACTCTGGATATAATCAGATCGTTATTTCCCCAGAAGACCAGGAGAAAACCACTTTTACCTATCCCTTTGGTACCTTTGCGTATAGACGCATGCCTTTCGGGCTCTGTAATGCCCCTGCGACTTTTCAGCGTTGCATGATGAGCATATTTTCTGACATGGTAGAACGGTTCTTAGAGGTCTTTATGGATGATTTTTCAGTGTTTGGTTCGTCTTTCGATGAGTGCTTGCATCATTTGTCATTAGTTTTGACTAGGTGTAAGGAAAATAATTTAGTGCTTAATTAGGAGAAATGTCACTTTATGGTTCGTTCAGGAATTGTTCTTGGGCATATTGTATCTTCAAAGGGTATAGAGGTAGATAGAGCCAAAGTTGACCTTATTAAAACTTTACCGGTCCCAAAAACCGTAAGAGATATTAGGTCATTCTTAGGGCATGCTGGTTTTTATCGTCGTTTCATTAAGAATTTTAGCTTGATGTCTAGACCTCTTTGCAATATGCTTGCAAACGATGTTAAGTTTGTCTTTGATAATGCTTGTTTAGAGGCTTTTGAGAAGCTTAAGTCATTACTCACTACCGCCCCCATAGTCCAGGCACCCAATTGGAACCTACCCTTTGAGATCATCTGTGATACTTCAGATTATGCTATTGGTGTTGTGCTAGGTCAGCCAGAAAATAAGTTACTTCATGTGATTTACTATGCTAGCAAAACTCTGAATGATGCCCAGTTGAACTATACCATTACTGAAAAGGAACTATTAGCCATTGTGTTTGCCTTAGACAAGTTTAGACCCTATCTCTTAGGTTCTAAGATCATCATATATACTGATCATGCTGCTTTAAAATATCTTTTGTATAAGAAGGATACTAAACCTAGATTGATTAGGTGGATTCTGTTGTTGCAAGAATTTTCTCCAGACATTAGAGACAAAAAGGGTGCCGAAAATGTTGTAGCAGATCACTTGTCTAGGCTAGTTGTTAGTTCCCCAGATGATTCCCTTCCTATAAGGGATAGCTTTCCTGATGAACAATTGTTCTTTTTTACCCAATTACCTTGGTATGCGAATATAGTGAACTATCTTGTTACTGGTCGAATGCCCCAACATTGGGGTAAACAAGATCGTTCTAGATTTTTAGCTGAGGTTAAGCACTTCTTTTGGGATGATCCTTATTTGTTTAAGTATTGTCCAGACCAGATTATTAGGAGATGTATACCTGAGAGTGACCAGTCCAGTATTATTTCCTTTTGTCATGATCATGCTTGTGGGGGTCACTTTAGTGCTAAGAAAACTGTTGCTAAGATATTGCAGTGTGGATTCTATTGGCCTTCGTTGTTTAAAGACTCCCACAGTTACTGCGTTACTTGTGAACGATGCCAGAAATTAGGAACCATTTCCCATAGGAACATGATGCCCTTGAACCCTATTTTAATTGTTGAGGTCTTTGATGTGTGGGGTATTGACTTTATGGGTTCGTTTCCTAATTCTTTTGGTAACCTATACATCCTTGTCGTCGTAGACTATGTATCTAAGTGGATTGAGGCGGTTGCATGTAAACCAATGACCATAGGGTTGTGATTGAGTTCTTAAAAAATAATATTCTTACACGTTTTGGTACACCGCGAGCTATAATTAGTGATGGTGGGTCGCACTTTTGTAATGGACCTTTTAGGATTTTGATGAAGAAATATGGTATTACACATAAGGTAGATACCCCGTATCATCCACAGACTAGTGGTCAGGTTGAGGTTTCCAATAGGGAGATAAAACATATATTAGAGAAAACAGTTAATCCTAATCGGAAAGACTGGTCGTCTAGGCTTACTGATGCCTTATGGGCTTACTGTACTGCGTTTAAGACCCCCATTGGAATGTCGCCTTATAGGCTAGTGTATGGAAAGGCATGTCATTTACCTGTCGAGTTAGAACATAGAGCTTATTGGGCTGTTAAACAGCTAAAATTTTCTCTTGACAAGGCAGGAGCCCATAGGAAACTGGTAGGCTTTTAAGAGTGTAAAATAAGAGCAAGAAAGAAGCCTACTTGTTATACCTGCAAGTGCACAGGGTCTGTTGTAGTAGATGTGTGCAAGTCAGGGTCGAACCACAGAGACTAGGTGTGTGTGATTGAAGGTTTCCTAGCTAAGCTAGATCTCTAAGTGTAGCAGTGGTAGTGAGCTAATGAAACAAAGGAAATGAGCCTAAGGCAGTGAAGTGACAACAAAGAAGTAAAGAGAATCAAATAAAAACAAGAAACAGTAAAGGAAAGAGGGATTTTGGGTGAAGACTAGGGATTAGATTCCACCATTTCACCTAGACTAAGTTATCCTAGTTCCACATAAATCTTGTCCCTTGTATAGTTATCAGTGAGCTTCTTGGCTCAACTGACTAACTAGATGGCAGTGGAGGTTCTATGCCTGCTGCTCATCAAAGGGTTGGGTTAGAAAGGAAGCTAAAGGCACTAAGATAATTCTAATCCTAGTAGTAGTTGGGGCTCTCACACTGCAACTACCCACAGAGAAGCCACTTAGGTGTTTTAACAACCTAAAGGATGTTCTAATCACAACTAAAGTATTCATCCTAAGTACTAATTGTCTGATTTAGAGTATAACTAGTCAGAGGATTCATAACAGACAATTAAGCATGAGCTGTAGCACAATCACATGGTGGTGTTCTAACTACAATGCATACATGATATGCACTGTGAGAGCAAAATGTAAAGTGCTTTGATTAAGACTATCCTAAACATTTCAAGCACAACAAGAATTATGTTTATAACTGAATGAAACTTAGCAATGGCTCAAAGGGTTTCCTCATCACCCTAGTTATGAGCTTAGAACATGGAAATTACACTTGAAACAACATTGCATTCAAACAAAACATGAACTGAAGACAGCTGAGGAACTGGCTAGTCCAGTCCTCTTGGGTGAAGCTCTGGCTAGCCCAGGCATAACTTTTACATACACCCAATGTTCTCAATTTATAGTACAATGTTTTCCCCCAAAATTTAGAAACCCTAAATTTTGATACCCTAATTTTGATTTTGGGAATTTTCAATTCAACTCACCCACTGTGATTTCTGCTTCAACCCATGCTCGTACTTCTCCTCCTCTGTTAATGTTGTTGCTCTTGTCGTCTCTGAAATACTAGCTCGAGATGTTTTACAAATCCCACACCCTAGGGTTCAGAGAAAGAGGTGTGAGTTTTGTAAAATGTCTAGGCTAGTAGAGGGATGGGTTTTTGGGGAAGGACTGAGCTGATGGAGGTGGTGGCAGTGATAGAAATGGTTGCGGCAGAGGAGACAGTGGAGGTGGTGGTGTTGCAGACGAGAAGAGAGTTTTGCAGAGAATTTGGGAAGAAGAGAGGGGAAGAGATCGATGGAAATGGGATTAGGGTTCGTTTGGTTGAGGTTGTAGGTTTCTGATGCTAGGGTGTGAGGCGGGTGTATCAAAGGTTGATGCTCAGCGAAGAGAAAGCGTAGGATGAAAAGGTGATGGAATGATCCAACGGCGCGATAGGAGCGACCGTTGGATGATGAGATACAACAAAACTGACGGCTTCAGATGGAGTTAGGTACTATAGTGTTTGACAGGAGCTTCGGAGTTTGATGCACAATGATGAGGCGACCGTTGGATGATGAGATGGATCCAATCTGACGGCTCTCATGGAAATGGGTATGGATAATGGAAATGGATTTGGGTAAGGGTTTTGGGTCTTGGGTATGCCAAGCCCATATCTTCTTTAAGAACAATTCTTCCTCTTCAAGCCCACTTCTAATTGATCCGGCTCTTGCAAACATCATTCTTCGCTTCCTCCTAGCGGGAGTCTTTGCCGTTCCTTTGCTCTTTTCGCTCCGTGAGATAACCAGGCTTTATTTAGTACCTAAAAATGCAAAATTAATTAAGAAAAGTATTTATTCTTGAAAACAACGAAAACACAGAATATGGGATAAAATGTAGAATTAATGCACAAAAGATGAGTCAAATGCCAAGAAAAATATATAGAAATATGCACTTTTTAGCACTCATCAGAAACTCCAGCTCAATGAGTTGGAAGAAATTCGTATAGATACTTACGATAGTGCGAGGGAGTATAAGAACAAAATGAAACTTGTGCATGATAGAAATATGTTAAGGAAGTCATTTTCTCCAGGTCAAAAAGTTCTTCTGTATGATACCCGCTTGCATCTTTTCCCTGGGAAGTTACGTTCTCGGTGGACGGGTCCTTTTATTGTTCGCACTGTCTTTCATCATGGAGATGTTGAGATCGAGACACCGGATGGTAGTAGTTCTTCGAAGATTAACGGTCAGAGATTGAAACCCTTTTTAGAGCCCTTTCCAACAGGTGATGATGAGGAGGTCCCTCTGCAGAACCCTGTTTACCCTTGATTGACCATCAAGGCGATTGTATGTTGTATATTAGTTTTTGATTTCTCTCTTCACCCAGGTACTATCTTTCCGACTTCTCTCTTTACTGATTCCTCATGTTACTTTACTTTTTGGTATTGCTCTTTCATTAGAAACATTGAGGACAATGTTAGATTTAAGTTTGGGGGTGGGGAAGAACTTTTTAGTTGCACTTTTGAAACTTCTAGCGTCACATGGTATCCGGTTAACTAAGTTTACATACTGTTTCTCACCGAAAAGATAGAAATTGGAGTGCTAGGGATAAAAACCTTTTGAGACATTAGAGAAAAAGACATTGAGATCCTTGAAATTCAGGAGAGAACTTGTTCCTTTTAGAGGGTAACCGTGATGGACCTAAACATACATGATGGAAAGGAAAGTAGGTCAGGAAATGCCAGAAAGACAAAGCAACCTAACTATGTAGTCTTAGTTACTGGATTGCGACACTCTCTCAGTAGAAACTTATCATCATAAACAAGCGGAGCGACATCAAAATCTATGAAGAAAGTTGAAGACGTTTTAGGTTTAGAAGCAACAATAGAAGAGAATAATTCAAAAATCAAAGTTGAAGTTATAAGAGCAAATGATATAAGTTGTTAGAATCCATGATACAAGACATCACAAGTTGCGAAGATCCAAGTTTTGAAAGTCCTTCTCTCATGGCCATGTAAATTTTTGTCTTGTAATTTTTTTTTTCAAAAAAAAAAAAAAAACATCATTACGTTCTTTTTGTTCAATAAGGCCATAAGGAAGAAGAAATTTATAAGTCAAGCAAGAAATCGAAGAGAAGAGTTAATTGTCAAGGTTCTATGAGGTTCGAGAGTTTATCATCAACAGTTGAAGACCGAAGAAGGCGCTGTTTCTACTGAGCACTGTGAGAGAGTCGAAGAAAGATGCATTTTGGTTGCTTTGTTAGTCTGCTTTGAATCTGGCACAAAATCTTTCTAGCACTGGTGTAACTCATCACACGTAATTAGTCCAGCTGTGTAGCAGATGTCCCTCTCATTTTTATCTCTCTCCTAATCTTATCCAGCTGTAAAGCAGCGGACGCATCTTACAATGTTTATCTAGCTGTGTAGCGGATATCTCTTTATCTAGCAGTCGTGTGGATGTGTCTCCCCTTTTTTTCAGTCAGCTTTAGAGCTGACACCTTTAATTTCTCTGCCATTCTAGTTACTTGGAGATAGGTTGAGAATATGTATGTCCTCATAGCTCTTTGGATACTTGTGACCAATTAGAAGTCATGGTTTTTGTGGGTACACCTCTGTTAAACCCACCCGAGACCAACTCAGTTTTATTTTTTTTAGTTGTGCTCGAGGACTAGCAAATAATAAGTTTGGGGGTATTTGATAGGCGCATTTATGTGCCTAAATTGTCCTCAATGTTTCGTATTGTTGGTACTCGTTTTCGTCCTTATTATGGTGTTCTGTGTATTTTTAGGTATTTTTGGAAAATAAATATTGTTGGAAAAATCGGCTCGAAAAATCACTCAGAACACCCCCGGAGGACACTTGCTATACGGAGCCCATATTTGGTTAAGGGGCACCTCAATTACTAAGGGGCACCCCAAAAAGGCAGCTGCTATTCGCACCCCACAACTGGTTAGGGGGACACCATCTTCTTCGTTTGAAACTTGAAAATTGGCGGGAAATGTGGCAGCTCTCTGAGAATTTTCGATCGAAATTTGAAGATGTTATAGTGTGATTCAATGGCTAAAACTTCACGGGAACACTTGACTGAGATATACAGGCGTGGTATGGGCTTCAAAATCATCCGGATTTTGTTGGATAATCGGCAGTGAAGATAACAGGGTTGCTCGGGTTTTGGTTGCTCCATCACGAGTTCTGTGTAGTTGGCGTGTGGATTGATAGAGTTTTACTTCTGGTGGAACGTGAAAACAATGCCCTGAGAGTATATCGACATCAGCAAGCGTGTGAAGAGGCGAGAAAGGAAAGAAAATTTCCTTTATTATTTTTTCTTTACTGTCGAGATATGGAAAGATTTTCTGGAGTAATGAGCGAAGATTCTTAGTCCAAAGGTGTATAAATAGGCTACTGGGGTCGAGCAGAAAGGGGGGTGGAGAGTTTGGGAGAAGTATAGAGCATTAACAGAGCGAGAAAATCAAGTTACATGAAAGTTTCTGCTGCTGCTGCTGCCATTGAAGAACACGAAGAACGGACAGACCAGGGCAGTCGTTCTTCAACAGTGATAACGACTAACACGTGAGGGTCTTAGAATTACGTCAGCAGCAGTTTATTTCTATCGTTTCTGTAACAGTGTTCTGCAACAATTATAAGTGTTGCAAACACCCGATTTACTCAATTATTTTCCTTTTCATCATTTGTAAAACACTTGTGAGCATCAATGAAATATTTTGAGAGGTTTTCCAACATGATGATGAGCTAATTCTCCCACAACCAAGGCAGTGAGGAAGCTATTTACGTATGAATAATTGGTAATCATTTATTTCCTCTAATTTATAATTTATAATTCACTCAATCACTGCTTTTGCAGAGTTTTTAATTGTTTGCAAAAAATTTCTTCATTAGTTGTGATTCAATTAGATAGGTTATGCTTTGTTTAGATAATCTATGCTTAGGGATACAATTAATTTTCGAGAATTTTCCAGATTATTTGTGAATTAAGAAATAAGAGTCTTAAAATATAATTAGAGTTTTGGATTGTTTACCATAATTTATTCATGTGTAATAGTGAAATCTGTGTCTTGGTTGTTTTCTAATATCTTGAAGTCAATTTTGTAATAAGTTTTCTTTGTTTTTAAATTTTTATTAAGTGTAAAATTCACTGCCTTCACAAGTCTTAAAACAACCCTTTTATCACTATCTACAACAACTTTGAAAACACATCATCAGCCAACTATTTTTATCTTTTACTTTGCAACGGTTTTGGCCGTGCGAACAGGTTTAGCAACAGCTGTGTGATGTTGCTATATTCTTGTCGCAACAGCCTCGAGCAGTTGCGAAATGGAAGATTCGCAACCGCTCTGTAGCAGTTGCGAAATTTAGATTCAAAAACACTTAGAACGGCTAATCTTAGACGGAATCGGTTTTAGTATTCTGGTTCTAAATTTAGCAACAGTTGCTGGCCGTTGCTAAATTTTTGCAACTAAAAGAAAAAAGTCAAGTCAATCATCAGATGACCTAGTCAAAAGTTCCCTGGAAAATTTTCAGGCCAAGAATTCACTGAAAGAGACATCAATTGCGCATTGAACAAAGAAAGAGACATTAAGTGTGCATTGAACAAAGATATTCTCCATTACTAGCAATGTCATCCTGAGTTCAGTTTCCACCTATGAACATTTCTGTATAATCGAAGCAACGCAATGCACCACTTCAAAGCAATGCAACCGCTTCTCTTACAGATCTCCAATGTCCATTGGAGCTGGAGGAGGCACTTCTGCTTCTTCTTGCACGGGCGCATCTTCCCTTGTCTCTAACAACTCGATAAACTCTTGCATAGTTTTCTGATCCAAAATGTGGAAATCCTCTTCAAGACCAATAACAGCAACAGTGCAGATTGAGCTTGTTAGCTTCTCTCCTTGTAAAGTTTCCTTGATTGCAAAGAGTGCATCTTTGATCAGATCATGACGGGTAGAGTTGGCGAAGGACTCAAATTTGCGATCCAAACAAGTTTTAGCAGATTGTGAGCGAGCCCCAATAGCAAAGGCCTGGTATTCGAAGTAGTTCCCACTTGGGAAATTGTAGTAGAGGTGTGCTCTTGATTCATCCAACCCTGCAACAAGCAGACCAACACCATATGGACGTTTCCATGACCTATGGGTGCAAACCTGCAACAAAGAGAATTAATAATACTCAGTTCATTGTCCATAGAGAACCCTGTTATGCAAGACTTTACAAGCATAGTTTGTACTCAGTTCATTGTCCATCGTGTAGTTTATCAAAACTAAGAGGAATCAAGCTAATCATATATAACGATCAGACTAATATGACTACTATTTCCATATGACAACACAAAGATTAAATAAAATGCAGCTCAACAAAGAAATCTAAAGGTACGAAATAATAGCTGGTCATAAGATGGAGGTTCACTAACCTGCCAAGGGAATGAGGGAAGTATGTCGTATTAGCAAACAAACATGTTCAAGTACCCATATTCAAGTACCCTTAGCAAGGGTAGAATTAAAATTTCACATCTGGAAAGGAAGATTAAGCATTTAAAAGGCAACATCACTGATACCAATTCCATGAGAAAGGTTTAATGAGCAACAATACAACTCTCGCGATGTAACAAAGCTAATTAAGTAATTATTCATAAGAGTAATTGGTTATTCCTTACAACAAAAACTTCGTGATATCAATATCTATGAATGTAATATGTATGCCTCTAGGCCATGTGATTTTACTACTAACTGTAATCTTTGGGTATGTACGAAACACTAATAGATGCTGAGATGTACTGCTTTATAAGGTCACTAAACTTAATGTTCATCAGCAAGATTATAGAATGAGAAAAATGATTAGACCTAATCTAGCATATAAAAAAATTCTAAAGAATGATAACCAAATGAAAGAAATTTCAGTGAACACGCAAAAGAAAGTGTGTTTCATCTATGCAAGGAATACGTGTATTTATATGTATGAGTTCCTAATCAGTTTTTCATACTTCTTTACAATTGGAACGTATACTACATGAGGGACATAGCAGTAAGCATATCATGTACACGTACCGGATGTAGTTGTATCTTCCTAGTCAGTTGAATCTCTCATACATTGTTTTCTTTAAAAGGGCAGTGAGGTCTCCATGAAGAGGAAGGAACTATTCTGCAAATTCTATATGGCTCTGCTTTTGAGCGTATGTTGTCTATATATTTAAGTGTATCGTTAAACTCCTGCAAATAGAGTTTTAAATGATCAAAAACCCAAGCTTGTACAACATAGCATTCTCCGATGACATGAAATAGTAAATAAAGAAAAAATAATGGATATGATTTCTGTAAAATGGATAGAAAACAGGTGCATCCTCAAGGAAAGACCTTTGTGAAGCTTCTGGACGCCACTTTGTCGTGACCTGTTTAAAGACACCATTAACATCATAATTTAACAACATAAACCTCTCATCATAATTAAGACATAAATGAGCAAAGGAAAGAATGACTCAGACACCATCACTTAACCTTTTCGCAATTAGTACACTTAAAACACCCACGAAGAACACCTTTAGGAAGGCACGACCACGGAGGAAGATGCTGACAATAAAGAAAAAAAATATTCATATCACAAATATGTGATTATAGTGAATTTCATAATGTGAAGGCCAGTTAGATTCTTCGAACTTTCAGTACAAGGATGAACCTGATGAGGTTGTCGATCTGTAGATTCCTCATCCGATCTATCACCTAATCACTGTAGTGTACCCATGGTCTGTACCTAAGAGATCTCTTAAGCCTCAGACACTCATTTGCACCCGCAGAGACCATATTACCATCAAAACTTCACCTTTATTCATCTTCTCTAGAGTGACGTATGTAAGTAAGACAAAACCTGGTAGAACCGACAAATCAACTTTCTCTTCTTTGATAGAAACTCATTTGCATTCAACCCCCATCGATGCTGCACATTACAAGAACGGTAAAATGTAAACTTTATATGTACATTGAGACCATAGAAGCAAAATGTATACTGACAAACCAAACTACAAACACTCACTATAGGGTAATGCAAAAATAACGAGTATGTGAATGCATCCATCAAACTTCGCTGTATCATACATCTTATCACAGTTTCTCTGGATAAGAAACAAAAGCACTGAGGTTTAAGAAGATTAAAAAATGAAATTCCCTGCATATCTTGCTGCTGAGCTGCAAATCAGAAGCCAACGTGTATGTATCGAAAGAAGTCAATACCAATTTTTCAGGTCATTCATTAACTAACGAGTTAGTGATTTCTCAGTTTTTAAAATGTTATGAGCTTAAAGTAAATGATTAATCTAACTTCTTGTTATAAAGTTCGCTCTCAAACCTCAACACTTCTACATAATACTTCTCTTTGTTTATACCATGTTCTATAATCCCCTTCCTACATGTAATCAGTTCTTGCGCATTAGACTTCCCTTTCTTTCTACCATGTTCTATAATCCCCTTCCTGCATGTAATCAGTTCTTGCGCATTAGATAATGGATGGTGATTTTCTGATGTTGAGGTTAGAAATGATCACATGGCAAACCAGGCAACACTATATCATTGAGTCTAGATATTTCAGTACACTTTGAACAATTCCAAAACAATGAATGAGCATAAAAACTACATATACAAATCAAAGTAAAACAAAACTAACTAGCTGCATAACACAAGAATATCTAGTTCTTGTCCACCTTCATAAACCACTAGCTAATCTTTAATCAACCAGAAACTGAAATTTCAATCTACAAATATTTGGTTCATTATCATAAATAGACTTAAAGGGTCATAAGCAGACATTCTCATAAATAGACTTAAAGGGTCATAAGCAGATAAATATTCAAATCTAAATACGAAACTAGCTGCATAACGTGAACCCAAGATCTGAATCTATAACAAGGATCATACGCAGATGAGCTAAGTTCAAAAATCTAAACTTTCCTCTAAGAACCCACAAACCCTAGAAACCAGTGAAACAAAATATTAAAAAAATCTATCAAAATCCCTAGCTCCGTAGTCATAAATAAATTTAAAATCGTGAATCAAATTAAACAACCTCATTCGATCTATAATCGTGAATCAAATCAAACAACTTCATTCGATCTATGCAAAAACAAGTTTTAACAGTTTATAATTATTGACCATCAATCACGAAAACAAAAAAAAAATCAGATAAATCTGACGAAAAAAAATCAGAGAAATCAGATGAAAAAAAATCAAAGTTACCTTTGTTGGAAGATGTAGAACTATAGAAAGGAGGAATTGAAGGCGATCGGCTGACCAGCGATGATGATAAAGAAAGTATAAAATCGCAAGAGTATGAGCAGGGGAGGAGGAGAAGGAGGAGTCGTTTCTGGAATAGGAAAAGAAAGAGAAAGAGAATGGGATAGAAGGATAGAAACTAGGGTTGTAACGTGTTACCTTGCACACGGTTGGTTCGCACGCCTGTAATTCAGGTGTTACCTTGCACACGGTTGGTTCGCACGCATGCAATTCAGGTGTTACCTTGCACACGGTTGGTTCGCACGCCTGTTTTTGTCAGCCGTTGCGAATTGCAACTGAGCCAAAACTTTCGCAACGGCTTTTTGACGTTACAAATTTCGCAACTGTTATAAACAATTGTGAACTTTGGAGCTGTTGCAAAATCAGTTGCGAATTCGCAACTGCGTAAGAGCTATTGCAAATTTTAGTAGCTATTCCGGAAAATGGTGTAGTGATTACCAAATGATAAAAATCATTACTTGGCAATTTTCAATTGATCCACAAGTTAATTCTTGAACAGTAAATTGTTTCGAACCACTATTGTTAAGGACATTTGAACATTCAATGCTTGAATCATATTTCAGATGTTTATTAACAAAGCTTGACTCGAAGTTTCTTCTTTGCAATAAATCTACTAGAAGTCATATGACATAGTATCTAAAAGATGGAATGGTAAGATCATGAGTAAATAGAATAGTTAAGTCCTCACATACCTTGTTGATGAAGTTCTCCAAATGTCTTCGTCGATCTTTAGTTTTCGAGGGTGATGTCTTATACTCAACTACCAAATTCTAAACCTAGTCCGAGACTTGACTTAGTAGACTAGAAATCAAGATATAGTTTTGTTCAACAAACATTGACAACAAGCTTGAGATAGCAAACCTTGTGCATTCAACTGAGCATTGCTCTAACAATCTCCGCCTTTGTCAATTTTAGTGACAAAACTATTCAATACACATTGATTAAAATAAAACAATCTTTCATCTTAAAAATCTCTTGAACTATTCGTACTTTAAGTTCTTCTATGGTTCTGCATGTGTTCGTTCAGCACCTTTGTTGTTGAAGATCTTCAGCGATAACAACTTACGATAATACTTAAAAAAGAGATTTGTTAGAATGAAAAAAATCACCCTACTCAATGATTGTTATACAAGAACATAATATTGTTATCCTCTCCAAAGTTCAATTGGACCACAACTTTGAAATAATACCACGGTGATATGTTCTCCCCCTTAGTCAATACATACATTTTTTGCAAAATAGGTTAAACATATAGATTTTAATACACTCCTCCTTACATAATGCTCCGAGAAGATATATGTTGTAGTAAGATACTACTTAAGAATTCTCCCCCTTTTTGTCAACAAGTTTGGCAAAGGCAAAAAACAAGGATAATAATGAATTAAACAAAAGAGTGTCAAGACTAAAGAACACATATGATATTATTTTTTTGAATGATGTTGTAGTAATGAGGTTCAAACTCTCGGACTTGTGAAGATTAAATTTAAAGATTTAATAAAATTATATACAAAAATATTAACAAAGTGGGCGAGAGGTATGAGAAAACAACCAAGACATTGATTCCACTATTACACATGAATTAATGATGGTAAATAATCCAAAACTCTAATTATCTTTTAAGTCTTTTATATCTTAACTCACTAATAATCAAGCAAATTCTCAAACATCAATTGTATCCCTTAAGCATAGATTATCTAAACAAAGCATAACCTATCTAATTGAATCACAACTGATTAGGAAAATTATGCAAACAATTTAAAACTCTGCAAAAGCAGTGATTGAGTGAATTATAATTAAATATTAGAGAGAATAAAATAGTTACCAATTATTCATGTGTAAATAGCTTCCTCATTACCTTGGTTGTGGGAGAATTAGCCGCTCATCATGTTGGAAACACGCTCAAAAATCATTATTATTGCTCAAAGGGTGTTTACAAATGATGAAAATGGAGAAATAATTCAAAACCGGGTTTGTAACAATTATATTTGTTACAAACCATAGAACTACGACCCACAGTATGTGTCACTGATACTGTTGCTCTAAGACCCACGGCTCTGTGTCGCAAACGCTGGAAAATAAGTGTGCCTATGATGTACGACCCACGCCTGTGAGTCGTTGACACTGTTAAAAAACGACGGCTGGTGCAGGTCCGTTCTTCGTGTTCTTCAGTTTTGCAGCAGCAGAAATGACAGCTTTGCAGATTTGATTTTTCGCTCTGTGATGCTATTTTTCTCTCCCAATCTCTCCGTCCCCCTTCTCTATGATCCCCTCACCCTATATATACTCAACAGCAGCAAAATATCACACCATAACTCTCACAAATTTTCATTAAACTCGGCAGTGAAGAAAAATATTCTGGGAATATTTTCTTCCCTGTTTTAGCTTCTCAAATGTTTCTACAGCTGAAAAATATCCTCATTTATCTTCTTCACGGTCCAGAGTGTTGCTAGAGTCATCATACACGAGCAGAGCACGCATAAATCTTCCAAAACCCGTGACTATTCTTCTCATGCACGGGCTGCCCTGATTCCTTGTAACGGATTTTCCAGCCAAATTTGATCGAAACAAACACCCATACCAGCTCTTTTATGACATATCACAACTACCCATGAAGTTTCAGCCCTTTAGTCCACCTAGAACATCTTCAAATTTCGATCGAAACATTCTCAGAGAGCTACCACATTTTTCCCGCCAATTTTTAAGTTTCAAATGAAGAAGATGGTGTCCCCCTAACCAGCTGTGGGGTGTGAATAACATCTGCCTTTTTTGGGTTGCCCCTTAGTAATTGAGGTTCCCCTTAACCAAATCTGGGCTCCGTATAGCAAGTGTCCTCCGGGGGTGTTCCGAGCAACTTTTCGAGCCGAATTTTCCAACAATATTTATTTCCTAAAAATACATAAAAACACAATATTAGTACAAAAATTGAGTTCCAACAAAACAGACATTGAGGACAATTTAGACACAAAAATGTGTCTATCAAATACCCCCAAACTTATTATTTGCTAGTCCTCGAGCAAAACTAATCTGGAAAATAAAATCCTAACTTACTAGGTGGCCCTAGTGACCGAGTTAATCTCGGGAGGGTTTACCAGAGGTGTAACCACAAAACCATGACTTCTAATTGGTCACAAGTATCCAAAGAGCTATGAGGACATACATATTCTCAACCTATCTCCAAGTAACTAGAATGCCAGAGAAATTAAAGGTGTCAGCTCTAAAGCTGACTGAAGAAAAGGGGAGACAGATCCGCAACTGATTTATGATTTTTCGTGGGTTGTAGTAATGAGGTTCAAACTCTCGGACTTGTGAAGGATAATTTTTTTAGAAAATAAATATATATACAAATATTGACAAATTGGTAGAGAGTTACTGGGACTAAGGACTTGGCCAATTCTCATGCATATGGTACATTTTATTTATCCTTAACAATTATCGCTCAAAACATAAAATGTAAGGGCTCTTATTTTGCCAATATAGATTCTCAGAATATTAGTTATAAATCGTAAGCATGGGACATCAAAAATTTAAGCAAGCATGCCGCATCAAATAAAATGATAACTAATTAATCAAAATCATTTCAATTTTAAATCAATGCAAAAGTCATAAAAAGAATAAATTAAATTTACCAGAATGACGAAAATCGCCTCCTCCGTTGTCCCAATGTTGGGTTTAGCTCATCATGTTGAAATACCTCTCAAAATGTTTTATTAAGCTCAATTGGTGTTTACAATAAAGAGAAGAAGAGAAAATGGTGTGAAACTGTAATCTGCGACGCACAAAAGGCGTCCAGAATAAACGATAAAATTTAACTGTTGTTGTCGCTATGGTTCTAAGACCCACACCTACGACCCACGAGCCACTGTCGTTGTCACTGTTGAAGAACGACGGTTTCTGAGAGTCTGTTCTTCGTGTTCTTCATCTTCATCAGCAGCATAAAACAGCAGCAGGAAGCTTGCTGTTCATGGTGATTTCTTGCTCCTCAGTTCTCCTCAAGCCCCCAAACTCTCGACAACCTTTCTTTGACCTACAAGGACTCTATTTAAACCCGAAGCATGCATCGAATCTCCTCCATAACTCCACAAATCCTCGGCAGTGAAAGAAAATGTTTTCGGATATTTTCTTTCCTGTTTTAGCTTTTCACGCGTTTTCTCTGGTCCAGCACGCTCCGATTCGACTTATTCACGCCTCAACACTCTTCCAACGCCAGCAGAACTCCCCCATGCACACAAGAACTTCAATTTTGCTCGTGTTACAGTACACGTGCTCTGTTTTGGGTGTGTGAATCATACCGAAAATTCCAGCCAAATTTGATCGATCATGTCACCCATACTATGTTCCTTAACCTATATCACATCTCTATACCAAATTTCAGCCATTGAATCGACCCATAACCCCTTCATTTTGACGATCGAAATTCTGCCAGAACTGTTTAGAAATTTCCTGCCTTTTTCCAAAATTTGAATTATGAGAAGAAAAGTGTCCTCCCCCTAATCCTGTATGGGTGTCCCTTTAGCAATTGGGGTGGAAATAGTAATTTTGGGGTGGAAATAGAAATTTTTCTGGGTTCCTCCGGTACATTTTTGGGACGCTTCCGGTGCATTTCTGAGGTGCCTCCGGTACATTATCCTGGGGTGTAAAACACTACTTTTCGAGCTCATTTCGCCGCAAAGGATTATTTCTCTAAAAACATCTACAAAAACACAAAATAACACAATAAGTACTTAATCGAGTCTAACAATACAAAATATTGAGAACAAAATAGACACATAAATGCGTCTATCAAATACCCTCAAACTTATTATTTGCTAGTCCTCGAGTAAAACTAATAAAAAATAAATAAAAACCGAGTTAATCTCGGGAGGGTTTACCAGAGGTGTGCCCACAAAACCATTACTCCAGACCCTAGCTATCTACAACGAACCTTGGAAGGCACTAAAGAATCTCCTTGGTTGGCATACTTATTGACTACAAGAGGAAGTACCCTGATGCGAAATTCCAATTGATGTACACGAGTTTGCACTCAAGCATACTAAAATTCATATATAAGTGACAGAGCTCTACTCAGGTAGTTGCACTATGGACATCATATTCGGAGTCAAACTAATCACATGGAATGATTAAGAGATGGATATAGAAAAACATAGATGGTTTTGATGTTTACTAAGTGAACGGCGTTTCCCATATCTGTCTGAAGGCCTCCGCCAAAATGAACCTATCCTAACGGATTGAGATACTAGTCTGACTAATATCAACATACTTCCATATACAAGGGTAACAGTGGTCGATAACCTAACTCTAGTTCAACACAACTGGCATATACAAGGGTACCAGTGGTCGACTTTATTGAATTTATTCCTTTTGGTCAAATGGTGTGGTCTCAATATTTTTTTTCAACTTTTTGGTAACTACCATTTTTTTTTTTCTTCCTTTTTTTTTTCATGGTATCTCAATCACTCTAATTCACCCTAGCATTGGTAACAACTTGAATCGTGGGCCCCACCTATCACTTAGAGAAACATAGTTTAAAAACAAAATAAAAATAGAAGTGAAAAGGACTCAACGAGATATGGTGCAACTATCATGTTATTTCTAACACCTGAGCTTTGTGCTTTTATGAATAGACTCTATAGATGTTTCCATCTAATCAGATTGGTTCCTCAACTCCTACAACCAAGATGTTTCCATCCACTTAGATTAGTTAGTGACATCCTGAATACGCATAAATTTCTAGGCTCTGGAGTTTATTTATTGCAACTAAAAGATTTTCCCATACCCCCAAGCTTAAATCTAACATTGTCCTCAATGTTTCCAATGATAAAATTAACAGCATGAACGAGGAGAAATTGTTACCACTTGAAGCAAAAAGAGTTAAGGAAAGATATTACCGTGTTGCATGAGCATGGGATACCTCCCAAAAAGTGCTAAGTTTAAAGTCTTCAGCCAGACTTAGGAAAGGATTAGTCAACTCGAACCATAAAGTAACAGTCGGAATAAATGTGGGTCTTCAAAACGAAATAGAGCTGACCAAAGGAAACTACAATAACCCAAGAAAGTGAACAAGAATAACATGCCCTTATCTAGTTTCCTGATTAAGATATTTATATCTAATTGTGGTTCAGGTTCAGGTTCTATGAAAGGGTCTAAATAAAATATTTTCCTTGGATGCATTTCCTCATAAGTTGGATCCAAATTATTAGGTCCTAGAGTCTGGAAAAACTCAAATAAGAACTTAGAATCACAAAATAATAATAACCTAAATAACTGAGGATCCTCTAAGTCAATCAGGTTTGACTTACATAATTGACCACAGTGAGAGTAGTGGTCATTCTTAAGCAAATGTGTCGATTCTAATTTCCTAAGGCATTTAGGTTTAGTCTCACAACTTAATATTCGACATATTTGAAATCTATATGTTCCCAAATTTGGAAGAAAACTATTTGGTGGGAAAACAAAATAAATCTTGGTATTATTGCCTGGGTTAACCACATCAACCAGAGGATGGGTTTCTAACAATTGAGACTCTTGTTGGATATCATTAGGTTCTGGAAAACGAGTATGAAGATAATCTTGTAAGATGGTTGAGGCATTGATGTCAAGTCCCAAGTGAGGGACCTTACTAAGAGTTAAAGCACATGGAGGATGATACTCACCCCCAAACTTAGAGTTTTCAGTGTCTCTAGATAGACTAGTCACAACTTCCATAATTTGTAGGTCATCAGATTCTTGAAAATGGGCAATTAATTCTTCTAAGTTGTAATCTTGCGGTGCATCCTCACTCACCTCTACGAGTTCATCTAAGACTATTGTTTCTAAATCGTATGCCTCTAAAAAAGTATTCTCAGGATAAACCGGTTCCTCTAAACCTTTCTTGGTTTCATAAACAAGACATACTACATCGTCTGAAACGGGGGTATCTCTAGTCAAATCCTCGTCCTTTTGAATAGGTGAATAATTTTTAAAATTATTAGGATCTGAACCAGAAATAATATAATCAATATAAGGCTCAACTGGGGTAACAAATTCCTGATCACCATTCCCACACATTTCCGATTCTTCATCAGCACTATCTTCATCATCATAATATAATTTTTGACATTTAATAATTCTCAATCTTTGTTTCCAACTACATGGTCTATGTTTATAATATTTCTCATAGATCGTTAGAGGTGATTCCTCAATAAAAGTTGGAGTATCCATATATCGCTGCCCACGCATATATTCACCAAGAGTCATTTCCGAAGACGTCTCTTGATAACGAGAATTTCTAGACATATATTCTCGCAACGTCATCGCAGGTGGCGTCTCCTCAAAAGGATTCATCACCAAAGAAATATAAACTACAGATGGATTCTATACAATCACAAACAAGGCCGACTCGACTCCACCAAAGCAAACCTAAAGATTTCTAGCAAACAAAAAGCATGATGGCTCCACTTAGATTGTTTCTAGACCAGCTTCTATCTCTCGAAGGGGAATTCGTTACAGTTTGAGCAACCCCTCTGGATCAATCTGAGCTAATGTGAGATAAAACTGAGGCGAGGGAAGCTCAATGGAGCTTTGATACCCAAGGCCTCACCGGCGTTACAATGCGGCTTGTTTCAACTCCCAGAAGTCACCATGAACTTTGAAGTTGCTTAAAAGGTAACCAATATCCTTCGAAAATTTTTCCTAACAAGCTCGATACCCTATAGCTCTCTTTCTAATCATATTTTAAAGCTTGGGTTCGCGTTAGGTTTTTTTTTCCTAAAACGGGCAAGAAGGGAACGGTGATGAAATCCGAACCCTTATCTTGTTTAGGCCAGGCCTTTCCCTTTACTAGGAAAATAAAGACAGTCTGGTTCGTCCTCAAACAATTATCACCTTAAGGCATACAGTAACTCGCTTGCAGGGGATTCGCGAGTGTTTCGATTTGACTTACCTTCCGTACCAGACGGGGGATGAACCGTTGAAGTCGACTCGGGCCACGACTCCTATGTCATGTACGAACCCGAGGGGCCGAGACAATATAGTAATCGTCGTCCTTCCCTGCACACAGTTTATATAATTTTTTTTTTTTTTATTAATACCCTTCCGTAGGGTTAAAACAAGAATAAAGTCCAATTGTCCAGAATAAAGTCCAAATAAAAAGTCCAAAAATTATGAAAAATAAAGCCTATTTATAAATTCTAAAAAAATAAATATAAGCTATATACAAAACAAAAATAAAAATAATAATAAAAATTAAATCCTAAAAAGAAAATTATGTCTTTTTTTCTTCTCTTTTAGCTTTAAGCTTTTTGTTCCCAAGTCCTTAGTATTCCACTTCGAACCTGTAAATCAAAGACACAAAAAGAAACGTAAAAAGGAACAAATAATAGTAAAAAAAATAAAAAATAATAAATCTAAATATTCTACCTAAGCACAAATCCGCGTCGGCGGCGCCAAAATGATTTATGATTTTTCGTGGGTTGTAGTAATGAGGTTCAAACTCTCGGACTTGTGAAGGATAATTTTTTTAGAAAATAAATATATATACAAATATTGACAAATTGGTAGAGAGTTACTGGGACTAAGGACTTGGCCAATTCTCATGCATATGGTACATTTTATTTATCCTTAACAATTATCGCTCAAAACATAAAATGTAAGGACTCTTATTTTGCCAATATAGATTCTCAGAATATTAGTTATAAATCGTAAGCATGGGACATCAAACATTTAAGCAAGCATGCCGCATCAAATAAAATGATAACTAATTAATCAAAATCATTTTTCAATTTTAAATCAATGCAAAAGTCATAAAAAGAATAAATTAAATTTACCAGAATGACGAAAATCGCCTCCTCCGTTGTCCCAATGTTGGGTTTAGCTCATCATGGTGAAATACCTCTCAAAATATTTTATTAAGCTCAATTGGTGTTTACAATAAAGAGAAGAAGGGAAAATGGTGTGAAACTGTAATCTGCGACGCACAAAAGGCGTCAAGAATAAACGATAAAATTTAACTGCTGTTGTCGCTATGGTTCTAAGACCCACACCTACGACCCACGAGCCACTGTCGTTGTCACTGTTGAAGAACGACGGTTTCTGAGAGTCTGTTCTTCGTGTTCTTCATCTTCATCAGCAGCATAAAACAGCAGCAGGAAGCTTGCTGTTCATGGTGATTTCTTGCTCCTCAGTTCTCTTCAAGCCCCCAAACTCCCGACAACCTTTCTCTGACCTACAAGGACTCTATTTAAACCCGAAGCATGCAGCGAATCTCCTCCATAACTCCACAAATCCTCGGTAGTGAAAGAAAATATTTTCGGATATTTTCTTTCATGTTTTAGCTTTTCACGCGTTTTCTCTGGTCCAGCACGCTCCAATTCGACTTATTCACGCCTCAACACTCTTCCAACGCCAGCAGAACTCCCCCATGCACACAAGAACTTCAATTTTGCTCGTGTACAGTACATGTGCTCTGTTTTGGGTGTGTGAATCATATCGAAAATTCCAGCCAAATTTGATCGATCATGTCACCCATACTATGTTCCTTAACCTATATCACATCTCTATACCAAATTTTAGCCATTGAATCGACCCATAACCCCTTCATTTTGACGATCGAAATTCTGCCAGAACTGTTTAGAAATTTCCCGCCTTTTTCCAAAATTTGAATTATGAGAAGAAAAGTGTCCTCCCATTAATCCTGTACGGGTGTCCCTTTAGCAATTGGGGTGAAAATAGTAATTTTTGGGTGGAAATAGTAATTTTTCTGGGTTCCTCCGGTACATTTCTGGGACGCTTCCGGTGCATTTCTGAGGTGCCTCCGGTACATTATCCTGGGGTGTAAAACACTACTTTTCGAGCTCATTTCGCCGCAAAGGCTTATTTCTCTAAAAACATCTACAAAAACACAAAATAACACAATAAGTACTTAATCGAGTCTAACAATACAGAATATTGAGAACAAAATAGACACATAAATGCGTCTATCAGCAACACTGCTAGATAAAGAGATATCCGCTACACAGCTAGATAAACATTGTAAGATGCGTCCGCTGCTTTACAGCTGGATAAGATTAGGAGAGCGATAAAGATGAGAGGGACGTCTGCTACACAGTTGGACTAATTACGTGTGATGAGTTAAACCAGTGCTAGAAAGATCTTGTGCCAGATTGAAAGCGGACTAACAAAGCCACCAAATGTATCTTTCTTCGACTCTCTCATAGTGCTCAGTAGAAACAACATCTTCTTCGGTCTTCAACTGTTGATGATAAACTATCGAACCTCATAGAACCTTGACAATTAACTCTTCTCTTCGATTTCTTCCTTGACTTATAAATTTCTACTTCCCTTTGGCCTTATTGAACAAAACGTAACAATGATTTATTTATTTTTGCATTTTTTTTTTCATTCTTCATTTTTTTCATTCATTCATT